>NC_088239.1:4792585-4835085 GCF_036934945.1 Oncorhynchus masou masou | reverse complement strand
CACCAGTCCATATTGAGGCTGTATAGTCACACCAGTCCATATTGAGGCTGTATAGTCACACCAGTCCTGTTGAGGCTGTCTAGTCACACCAGTCCTGTTGAGGCTGTATAGTCACACCAGTCCTGTTGAGGCTGTATAGGCACACCAGTCCTGTTGAGGCTGTATAGTCACACCAGTCCATATTGAGGCTGTATAGTCACACCAGTCCTGTTGAGGCTGTATAGGCACACCAGTCCTGTTGAGGCTGTATAGTCACACCAGTCCTGTTGAGGCTGTCTAGTCACACCAGTCCTGTTGAGGCTGTCTAGGCACACCAGTCCTGTTGAGGCTGTATAGTCACACCAGTCCTGTTGAGGCTGTCTAGTCACACCAGTCCTGTTGAGGCTGTCTAGTCACACCAGTCCTGTTGAGGCTGTATAGTCACACCAGTCCATATTGAGGCTGTATAGTCACACCAGTCCATATTGAGGCTGTATAGTCACACCAGTCCTGTTGAGGCTGTATAGTCACACCAGTCCTGTTGAGGCTGTCTAGTCACACCAGTCCTGTTGAGGCTGTCTAGTCACACCAGTCCTGTTGAGGCTGTATAGTCACACCAGTCCATATTGAGGCTGTATAGTCACACCAGTCCTGTTGAGGCTGTCTAGTCACACCAGTCCTGTTGAGGCTGTCTAGTCACACCAGTCCTGTTGAGGCTGTCTAGTCACACCAGTCCATATTGAGGCTGTATAGTCACACCAGTCCTGTTGAGGCTGTCTAGTCACACCAGTCCTGTTGAGGCTGTCTAGTCACACCAGTGTCATGTGGTTTATTTGTTTGAGTTAACCAGCTGAGGACCTACAAGGACCCATAGGCATCTGTCTCTGTACCTGTTTATCCTCTAACAGGGTTCTTCTGCCCCGGGCTCATCCAACCAATGTCCCAGCGACCTTACTGGAGATGGGCATCTACTAATCAACCTCACGGCAGGACGGAGGGAGGGAGGGAGGGAGGGAGGGAGGGAGGGAGGGAGGGAGGGAGGGAGGGAGGGAGGGAGGGGGAGGGAGGGAGGGAGGGAGAGTCATGCATGTCAATAGGCAGCCCTATTTCGGTGATGTCCTGGTGCTTCTGTCTAAGACTGTCTCGTAACGACTCGAGCTTCTACAACCATCTTTAACTATCCTCTATCCCTGTTGCTGCTGCTCATTATCCATTGACGCCTGACGCAGGGCCCTCCTTTCCTTGACTCAGTTCATCCTGTTACCCTCATCTGGTCTGAACTAGAGGCTCATCTGGTCTGAACTATAGGCTCATCTGGTCTGAACTAGAGGCTCATCTGGTCTGAACTAGAGGCTCATCTGGTCTGAACTATAGGCTCATCTGGTCTGAACTAGAGGCTCATCTGGTCTGAACTATAGGCTCATCTGGTCTGTGCTAGAGGCTCATCTGGTCTGAACTATAGGCTCATCTGGTCTGAACTATAGGCTCATCTGGTCTGAACTATAGGCTCATCTGGTCTGAACTAGAGGCTCATCTGGTCTGTGCTAGAGGCTCATCTGGTCTGAACTAGAGGCTCATCTGGTCTGTGCTAGAGGCTCATCTGGTCTGAACTAGAGGCTCATCTGGTCTGTGCTAGAGGCTCATCTGGTCTGTACTAGAGGCTCATCTGGTCTGTGCTAGAGGCTCATCTGGTCTGTGCTAGAGGCTCATCTGGTCTGTGCTAGAGGCTCATCTGGTCTGTGCTAGAGGCTCATCTGGTCTGTGCTAGAGGCTCATCTGGTCTGTACTAGAGGCTCATCTGGTCTGTGCTAGAGGCTCATCTGGTCTGTACTAGAGGCTCATCTGGTCTGTGCTAGAGACTCATCTGGTCTGAACTAGAGGCTCATCTGGTCTGAACTAGAGGCTCATCTGGTCTGAACTAGAGGCTCATCTGGTCTGAACTAGAGGCTCATCTGGTCTGTGCTAGAGGCTCATCTGGTCTGAACTAGAGGCTCATCTGGTCTGAACTAGAGGCTCATCTGGTCTGAACTAGAGGCTCATCTGGTCTGAACTAGAGGCTCATCTGGTCTGAACGAGAGGCTCATCTGGTCTGTGCTAGAGGCTCATCTGGTCTGAACTAGAAGCTCATCTGGTCTGTGCTAGAGGCTCATCTGGTCTGAACTAGAAGCTCATCTGGTCTGAACTAGAGGCTCATCTGGTCTGTGCTAGAGGCTCATCTGGTCTGTGCTAGAGACTCATCTGATCTGAACTATAGGCTCATCTGGTCTGTGCTAGAGGCTCATCTGGTCTGTGCTAGAGGCTCATCTGGTCTGAACTAGAGGCTCATCTGGTCTGTGCTAGAGGCTCATCTGGTCTGTACTAGAGACTCATCTGGTCTGAACTAGAGGCTCATCTGGTCTGAACTAGAGGCTCATCTGTTCTGAACTAGAGGCTCATCTGGTCTGAACTAGAGGCTCATCTGGTCTGAACTAGAGGCTCATCTGGTCTGAACTAGAGGCTCATCTGGTATGAGCTAGAGGCTCATCTGGTCTGAACTAGAGGCTCATCTGGTCTGAACTAGAGGCTCATCTGGTATGAGCTAGAGGCTCATCTGGTCTGTGCTAGAGGCTCATCTGGTCTGAACTAGAGGCTCATCTGGTCTGAACTAGAGGCTCATCTGGTCTGAACTAGAGGCTCATCTGGTCTGTGCTAGAGGCTCATCTGGTCTGTGCTAGAGACTCATCTGGTCTGTGCTATAGGCTCATCTGGTATGAGCTAGAGTCTCATCTGGTCTGTACTAGAGGCTCATCTGGTCTGTGCTAGAGGCTCATCTGGTCTGTGCTAGAGGCTCATCTGGTCTGAACTAGAGGCTCATCTGGTCTGAACTAGAGGCTCATCTGGTCTGTGCTAGAGGCTCATCTGGTCTGTGCTAGAGACTCATCTGGTCTGAACTATAGGCTCATCTGGTCTGTGCTAGAGGCTCATCTGGTCTGTACTAGAGGCTCATCTGGTCTGAACTAGAGGCTCATCTGGTCTGTGATAGAGGCTCATCTGGTCTGTGCTAGAGGCTCATCTGGTCTGTACTAGAGACTCATCTGGTCTGTGCTAGAGGCTCATCTGGTCTGTGCTAGAGACTCATCTGGTCTGTGCTAGAGGCTCATCTGGTCTGTACTAGAGGCTCATCTGGTCTGTGCTAGAGGCTCATCTGGTCTGTGCTAGAGGCTCATCTGGTCTGAACTAGAGGCTCATCTGGTATGAGCTAGAGGCTCATCTGTTCTGTGCTAGAGGCTCATCTGGTCTGAACTAGAGGCTCATCTGGTCTGAACTAGAGGCTCATCTGGTCTGTGCTAGAGGCTCATCTGGTCTGTGCTAGAGACTCATCTGGTCTGAACTATAGGCTCATCTGGTCTGTGCTAGAGGCTCATCTGGTCTGTACTAGAGGCTCATCTGGTCTGAACTAGAGGCTCATCTGGTCTGTGCTAGAGGCTCATCTGGTCTGTGCTAGAGGCTCATCTGGTCTGTACTAGAGACTCATCTGGTCTGTGCTAGAGGCTCATCTGGTCTGTGCTAGAGGCTCATCTGGTCTGTACTAGAGGCTCATCTGGTCTGTGCTAGAGACTCATCTGGTCTGAACTAGAGGCTCATCTGGTCTGAACTAGAGGCTCATCTGGTCTGTGCTAGAGGCTCATCTGGTCTGTACTAGAGGCTCATCTGGTCTGTACTAGAGATTCATCTGGTCTGTACTAGAGGCTCATCTGGTCTGTGCTAGAGACTCATCTGGTCTGAACTAGAGGCTCATCTGGTCTGAACTAGAGGCTCATCTGGTCTGTGCTAGAGGCTCATCTGGTCTGAACTAGAGGCTCATCTGGTCTGTACTAGAGGCTCATCTGGTCTGTGCTAGAGACTCATCTGGTCTGAACTAGAGGCTCATCTGGTCTGAACTAGAGGCTCATCTGGTCTGTGCTAGAGGCTCATCTGGTCTGAACTAGAGGCTCATCTGGTCTGAACTAGAGGCTCATCTGGTCTGACCTAGAGGCTCATCTGGTCTGAACTAGAGTCTCATCTGGTCTGAACTAGAGGCTCATCTGGTCTGAGCTAGAGGCTCATCTGGTCTGTGCTAGAGGCTCATCTGGTCTGAACTAGAGGCTCATCTGGTCTGAACTAGAGGCTCATCTGGTCTGAACTAGAGGCTCATCTGGTCTGAACTAGAGGCTCATCTGGTCTGAACGAGAGGCTCATCTGGTCTGTACTAGAGGCTCATCTGGTCTGTACTAGAGGCTCATCTGGTCTGAACTAGAGGCTCATCTGGTCTGTACTAGAGGCTCATCTGGTCTGTACTAGAGGCTCATCTGGTCTGTACTAGAGGCTCATCTGGTCTGTGCTAGAGACTCATCTGGTCTGAATTAGAGGCTCATCTGGTCTGAACTAGAGGCTCATCTGGTCTGTGCTAGAGGCTCATCTGGTCTGAACTAGAGGCTCATCTGGTCTGTACTAGAGGCTCATCTGGTCTGTGCTAGAGACTCATCTGGTCTGAACTAGAGGCTCATCTGGTCTGAACTAGAGGCTCATCTGGTCTGAACTAGAGACTCATCTGGTCTGTGCTAGAGGCTCATCTGGTCTGAACTAGAGGATCATCTGGTCTGAACTAGAGGCTCATCTGGTCTGAACTAGAGGCTCATCTGGTCTGAACTAGAGGCTCATCTGGTCTGAACTAGAGGCTCATCTGGTCTGAACTAGAGGCTCATCTGGTCTGTACTAGAGGCTCATCTGGTCTGTGCTAGAGGCTCATCTGGTCTGTACTAGAGGCTCATCTGGTCTGTGCTAGAGGCTCATCTGGTCTGAACTAGAGGCTCATCTGGTCTGTGCTAGAGGCTCATCTGGTCTGTACTAGAGGCTCATCTGGTCTGTGCTAGAGGCTCATCTGGTCTGAACTAGAGGCTCATCTGGTCTGTGCTAGAGGCACATCTGGTCTGAACTAGAGGCTCATCTGGTCTGAACTAGAGGCTCATCTGGTCTGAATGAGAGGCTCATCTGGTCTGAACTAGAGGCTCATCTGGTCTGTACTAGAGGCTCATCTGGTCTGAACGAGAGGCTCATCTGGTCTGTACTAGAGGCTCATCTGGTCTGAACTAGAGGCTCATCTGGTCTGTACTAGAGGCTCATCTGGTCTGAACTATAGGCTCATCTGGTCTGTACTAGAGGCTCATCTGGTCTGAACTAGAGGCTCATCTGGTCTGTACTAGAGGCTCATCTGGTCTGAACGAGAGGCTCATCTGGTCTGGACTAGAGGCTCATCTGGTCTGTACTAGAGGCTCATCTGGTCTGAACTATAGGCTCATCTGGTCTGTACTAGAGGCTCATCTGGTCTGAACTATAGGCTCATCTGGTCTGTACTAGAGGCTCATCTGGTCTGTATTAGAGACTCATCTGGTCTGAACTAGAGGCTCATCTGGTCTGAACTAGAGGCTCATCTGGTCTGAACTAGATGCTCATCTGGTCTGAACTAGAGGCTCATCTGGTCTGAACTAGAGGCTCATCTGGTCTGAACTAGAGGCTCATCTGGTCTGAACTATAGGCTCATCTGGTCTGAACTATAAGCTCATCTGGTCTGAACTATAGGCTCATCTGGTCTGTACTAGAGGCTCATCTGGTCTGAACTAGAGGCTCATCTGGTCTGTACTAGAGGCTCATCTGGTCTGTGCTAGAGGCTCATCTGGTCTGAACTAGAGGCTCATCTGGTCTGAACTAGAGGCTCATCTGGTCTGAACTAGAGGCTCATCTGGTCTGTACTAGAGGCTCATCTGGTCTGTGCTAGAGGCTCATCTGATCTGTGCTAGAGGCTCATCTGGTCTGAACTAGAGGCTCATCTGGTCTGTGCTAGAGGCTCATCTGGTCTGAACTATTGGCTCATCTGGTCTGAACTATAGGCTCATCTGGTCTGATCTAGAGGCTCATCTGGTCTGTGCTAGAGGCTCATCTGGTCTGAACTAGAGGCTCATCTGGTCTGAACTATAGGCTCATCTGGTCTGAACTATAGGCTCATCTGGTCTGTACTAGAGGCTCATCTGGTCTGTACTAGAGACTCATCTGGTCTGAGCGAGAGGCTCATCTGGTCTGAACGAGAGGCTCATCTGGTCTGTACTAGAGGCTCATCTGGTCTGTACTAGAGACTCATCTGGTCTGAACTAGAGGCTCATCTGGTCTGTACTAGAGGCTCATCTGGTCTGTACTAGAGACTCATCTGGTCTGAACGAGAGGCTCATCTGGTCTGAACGAGAGGCTCATCTGGTCTGAACTAGAGGCTCATCTGGTCTGTACTAGAGACTCATCTGGTCTGTACTAGAGGCTCATCTGGTCTGAACTAGAGGCTCATCTGGTCTGAACGAGAGACTCATCTGGTCTGTACTAGAGGCTCATCTGGTCTGTACTAGAGACTCATCTGGTCTGAACGAGAGGCTCATCTGGTCTGTACTAGAGGCTCATCTGGTCTGTACTAGAGGCTCATCTGGTCTGTACTAGAGGCTCATCTGGTCTGAACGAGAGGCTCATCTGGTCTGAACTATAGGCTCATCTGGTCTGAACTAGAGGCTCATCTGGTCTGTACTAGTGACTCATCTGGTCTGAACGAGAGGCTCATCTGGTCTGTACTAGAGGCTCATCTGGTCTGAACTAGAGACTCATCTGGTCTGAACGAGAGACTCATCTTGTCTGTACTAGAGACTCGTCTGGTCTGTACTAGAGGCTCATCTGGTCTGTACTAGAGACTCATCTGGTCTGAACGAGAGACTCATCTGGTCTGTACTAGAGACTCATCTGGTCTGAACGAGAGACTCATCTGGTCTGTACTAGAGACTCATCTGGTCTGTACTAGAGGCTCAGTCAGTCTGACTTCTGAAGTTAGCATGTGTTTAACTTCATGCATGATAGATTTGGTTAGAGCGTTGGGCCAGTAACCAGCAGGCAGCCTAGTGGTTAGAGCGTTGGGCCAGTAACCATTAGGTAGCCTAGTGGTTAGAGCGTTGGGCCAGTAACCATTAGGTAGCCTAGTGGTTAGAGCGTTGGGTCAGTAACCAGCAGGTAGCCTAGTGGTTAGAGCGTTGGGCCAGTAACCAGCAGGTAGCCTAGTGGTTAGAGCGTTGGGTCAGTAACCAGCAGGTAGCCTAGTGGTTAGAGCGTTGGGCCAGTAACCAGCAGGTAGCCTAGTGGTTAGAGCGTTGGGTCAGTAACCAGCAGGTAGCCTAGTGGTTAGAGCGTTGGGCCAGAAACCAGCAGGTAGCCTAGTGGTTAGAGCGTTGGGCCAGTAACCAGCAGGTAGCCTAGTGGTTAGAGTGTTGGGTCAGTAACCAGCAGGTAGCCTAGTGGTTAGAGCGTTGGGCCAGTAACCCGCAGGTAGCCTAGTGGTTAGAGCGTTGGGCCAGTAACCAGCAGGCAGCCTAGTGGTTAGAGCATTGGGCCAGTAACCAGCAGGTAGCCTAGTGGTTAGAGCGTTGGGCCAGTAACCAGCAGGTAGCCTAGTGGTTAGAGTGTTGGGTCAGTAACCAGCAGGTAGTCTAGTGGTTAGAGTGTTGGGCCAGTAACCAGCAGGTAGCCTAGTGGTTAGAGCGTTGGGCCAGTAACCAGCAGGTAGTCTAGTGGTTAGAGTGTTGGGCCAGTAACCAGCAGGTAGTCTTGTGGTTAGAGTGTTGGGCCAGTAACCAGCAGGTAGTCTAGTGGTTAGAGTGTTGGGCCAGTAACCCAAAAAGTTTGGTGGATCGAATCCCCAAGCTGACAAGGTAAAAATCCATCGTTCTACCCCTGAACAATGCAGTTAACCTGCTGTTCCTCGGTCGTATTTGTAAATAAGAATTTATCCTTAACTGGAATGCCTAGTTAAGTAAAGGTTAAATTAAATCAATTAAAAATGTAATAAAAAATTAGCATTGTGTATGTCATGTTTTGGATTGATTTACTGTGCCAGGCTGATTGTCTTGCGTTCACTGTCTTCTGTGGTGCAGCACACTCCTGCTGCGTGTGTCTGTGTGTTTGTGTGATTGTGTGTTTGTGTGATTGTGTGCTTGTGTGTGGAGGGGGGGAAGGCATATGGAGTAGGCTGCAGTGGAGACTCATTAAACACACAGACACACACACACCCCCAGCAGTAGGTGTTTGCTGTAATTACTGCAACACTGTCTTTGTTGGATCGTAATCCTCAGGATCCATTGTGGGACACACGTGCCTGACCCTTGATTAAGGCCTAAAGACCCCCACCTCCTCCTATCTCTCCTCTCCTCTCCTCCTCCTCTCTACCTCTCCTCTCCTCCCCCTCCCCTCCTATCCTTCCTCCCCTCCCCCTCTCCGCCTCTCCCCTCTCCTCTCCTCCCCCTCCCCCTCTCCTCCCCTTTTTGCAAAGGGGTGTTCTTTCATCACCCTCACACACACACACACACACACACACACACACACACACACACACACACACACACACACACACACACAGACGTGCACACACACACACACACACACACACACACACACACACACACACACACACACACAGACGTGCACACACACACACACACACACACACACACACACACAGACGTGCACACACACACACACACACACACACACACACACACACACACACACACACACACACACACACACATACACAGACGTGCACACACACACACACACACACACGCACACACAGACGTGCACACACACACAAACACCCTCACACACACATACACACACACGCACACACAGATGCACACACAGACTCTCACACACACACACACTCAAACACGCACACAGACGCACACACACACACACACACACACACAGACACACACACACAGACCCTCAAACACACACACACCCTCACACCGTCACACCTGTGCCACAACAGAGTGGTGAATGGAGGGTAATTATCCCAGCGACCGTAAGCTGCGCAGGAGGAGTGGCACCACAATAGAGGTCAACTTCTACACGACTCGCAAAAACACGTCTGTCTGTCCAACTCGTGCCTCAATGAACAACAACCACTCATTTCAACCCCTTTGTGACCAGAGACCGTCACTCATTTGGGTCAATCAATGAATTGGTTCCTTGATTGGGTAGTGAATGAATAAATTGGTTATTGGGCAGAGTAGTTGGCCAGTGGTGCAACAAGAGAGGCGGTAACTACTTGATCAAGTATGTGTTTAAAATTAGACGGGTAAAAAACACACGTGGGAATTAACGGACACACCCACACGCACGCCCACACACACCCACACGCACACACACGCACTCACGCCCACACACACCCACCCGCACACACACACACACACACACACACACACACACACACACACACCTGCACACGCACGCACGCACCCACGCACCCCACCCACCCACACACGCACGCACGCCCACACACACCCACCCGCACACACACACACACACACACACACACACACACACCTGCACACGCACGCACCCACGCACCCCACCCACCCACGCACGCACGCACGCAAACACACACACACACACCCACATCCAACCAACTAACCCACCCACCCACCCACCCACCCACCCACCCACCCACCCACCCACACACACACACACACACACACACACACACACACACACACACACACACACACACACACACACACCTACTAATAATCTGGTCTGATCCAGACCCCACAGTAATGATCTACAGGTTATATATATTATCTCTGTATCCAGACCCCACAGTAATGATCTACAGGTTATATATATTATCTCTGTATCCAGACCCCACAATATTTATCTGGAGGTTATATATATTATCTCTGTATTATGACCCCACAGTACTGATCGACAGGTTATATATATTATCTCTGTATCCAAACCCCACAGTAATGATCTACAGGTTATATATATTATCTCTGTATCCAGACCCCACAGTAATGATCTACAGGTTATATATATTATCTCTGTATCCAGACCCCACAATATTGATCTGGAGGTTATATATATTATCTCTGTATCCAGACCCCACAGTAATGATCTACAGGTTATATATATTATCTCTGTATCCAGACCCCACAGTAATGATCTACAGGTTATATATATTATCTCTGTATCCAAACCCCACAGTAATGATCTACAGGTTATATAAATTATCTCTGTATCCAGACCCCACAGTAATGATCTACAGGTTATATATATTATCTCTGTATCCAGACCCCACAGTAATGATCTACAGGTTATATATATTATCTCTGTATCCAAACCCCACAGTAATGATCTACAGGTTATATAAATTATCTCTGTATCCAGACCCCACAGTAATGATCTACAGGTTATATATATTATCTCTGTATCCAGACCCCACAGTAATGATCTACAGGTTATATATATTATCTCTGTATCCAAACCCCACAGTAATGATCTACAGGTTATATAAATTATCTCTGTATCCAGACCCCACAGTAATGATCTACAGGTTATATATATTATCTCTGTATCCAGACCCCACAGTAATGATCTACAGGTTATATATATTATCTCTGTATCCAAACCCCACAGTAATGATCTGGAGGTTATATATATTATCTGTGTATTATGACCCCACAGTATTGATCTGCAGGTTATATATATCTGTGGTTGTTCTTTATTGATCAGCCCAATCTGCTATCAGATAAGACAACATAACTATGAAGGCATAGTGTAGAATATAATAGAAAATAAAGAACTAGAACAAGAGGTCTTCACCAGAATAGTAAACAAATAAATGTTTGACCAACTGGGATGTTTTATTAGTCCCCACAAGGTCGAATGTTAGTTCTAAGGGGTTTAGGGTTAGAATTAGGGTTAGGAGCTAGGGCTAGGTTTTTGGGTTAAGGTAAGAGTACAGGTAAATAGGATTTTGAATGGGACTGAATTGTGTGTCCCCACAACGTTAGCTGTATAAATAAGACTGTGTGTGTGTGTGTGTGTGTGTGTGTGTGTGTGTGTGTGTGTGTGTGTGTGTGTGTGTGTGTGTGTGTGTGTGTGTGTGTGTGTGTGTGTGTGTGTAAAAAACAGAAATACTCATAATAATAATAATTCATAAATCATACAAGTGTTATACATCTGTTTAAAGAGGAACTTCTTGTTATTAATCCAGCCACAGTGTCAGATTTCATAAAGGCTTTACAGCGAAAGCAAACCATGCGATTATCTGAGGACAGCACCCCATCAAACAAACACATGACAATCATATTTCAACCCGCCAGGCGTGGCACAAAACCCAGAAATAGCCATAAATGCCTTACCTTTGACGATCTTCTTCTGTTGGCAGTCTAATATGTCCCATAAACATCACAAATGGTCCTTTTGTTCGATTAATTCCGTCGCTATGTCTCCTAAATGTCCATTTTTTGGCGCGTTTGATCCAGAAAATCACCGGTTCAAACTCGCGCAACGTGACTATAAAGTATCTAATATTAGTTACCTGTAAACTTGATCCGAACATTTCAAACAACTTTCCTAATACAACTTTAGGTATTTTTTTTACATGAATAATCGTTAAAATTTAAGACGGGATAAACTGTGTTCAATACCGGACGAAAAGAAAGCGGAGCGAGCTTTCAGGTCGCGTGCCCCTAACCATAACAGTACACTAGACTCGACCCTCGTTCTGAACAGCTCTACTCCTTAATTTCTCAAAGGAAAAACATCAACCAATTTCTAAAGACTGTTGACATTTTGTGGAAGCGATAGGAACTGCAAGCAAGTGCCTTAGAAATCTAGATCCACATAGACAACCCATTGAAAAGAGAGTGACCCACCAAAAAAAGACTCCCGGATGGTTTGTCCTCGGGGTTTCGCCTGCCAAATAAGTTCTGTTCTATTCACAGACATCATTCTAACAGTTTTAGAAATTTTAGAGTGTTTTGTATCCAAATCCACCAATTGTATGCGTATCCTAGCTTCTGGGCCTGAGTAGCAGGCAGTTTACTTTGGGCACGTCAGTCATCCGACCTTCCGAATACTGCCCCCCGAGCCTTAAGAAGATTTAATCTTCAATTTAAAAAGACCTGTATTCAGCTACAATTTAAGAAGTTATACATTAGCGTAAGTCTGTCTCGATACAAACACACTCACCCATTCACACAAAATCACCCAATCACACACACACTCACCCAATCACACACACTCACCCAATCACACACACTCACCCAATCACACACACTCACCCAATCACACACACTCACCCAATCACACACACTCACCCAATCACACACACTCACCCAATCACACACACTCACCCATTCACACACAGACACTTATGTATTACCAGGTGTAATTATGAGATCCTCGGCAGGCTCTAGCTCCAAGTCCCTAGAGCTTGAGCAGTATTTACACTGTCCACAGCACTATGTGATTAGAGGTGTGTGTGTGTGTGTGTGTGTGTGTGTGTGTGTGTGTGTGTGTGTGTGTGTGTGTGTGTGTGTGTGTGTGTGTGTGTGTGTGTGTGTGTGTGTGTGTGTGTGTGTGTGTGTGTGTGTGATTAGAAGGGGTTACAGTTTAGCTGGAGCTGATATCTAATCAATAGGATGATCAGGACACCAGCGATCACCCAAGGAATCTTCACAGAGTTTGTTTCATGTTTCTGACCCTTCACCAGGCCAGGATGGAACAGGGTCTGGTTTTAAAGATGAGTCACCAGGCCAGGATGGAACAGGGACTGGTTTTAAAGATGAGTCATCGGACCAGGATGGAACAGGGACTGGTAGTTATGATGAGTCATCAGGGCGGGAAGGAACAGGGTCTGGTAGTTGTAATGAGTCATCAGGCCAGGATGGAACAGGGCCTGGTAGTTATGATGAGTCATCAGGGCGGGAAGGAACAGGGTCTGGTAGTTGTAATGAGTCATCAGGCCAGGATGGAACAGGGCCTGGTAGTTATGATGAGTCATCAGGCCAGGATGGAACAGGGTCTGGTAGTTATGATGAGTCATCAAGCCATGATGGAACAGGGTCTGGTAGTTATGATGAGTCATCAGGGCAGGAAGGAACAGGGTCTGGTGGTCATGATGAGTCATCAGGCCATAATGGAAAAGGGTCTGGTGGTCATGATGAGTCATCAGGCCAGGATGGAACGGGGTCTGGTAGTTATGATGAGTCATCAGACCAGGAAGGAACAGGGTCTGGTAGTTGTAATGAGTCACCAGACCAGGATGGAACAGGGTCTGGTAGTTATGATGAGTCATCAGGCCAGGATGGAACAGGGTCTGGTAGTTATGATGAGTCATCAGACCAGGATGGAATAGGGTCTGGTAGTTATGATGAGTCATCAGGGCAGGAAGGAACGGGGTCTGGTAGTTATGATGAGTCATCAGGGCAGGAAGGAACGGGGTCTGGTAGTTATGATGAGTCATCAGGGCAGGAAGGAACAGGGTCTGGTAGTTATGATGAGTCATCAGGGCAGGAAGGAACGGGGTCTGGTAGTTATGATGAGTCATCAGGCCAGGATGGAACAGGGTCTGGTAGTTATGATGAGTCATCAGGCCAGGAAGGAACAGGGTCTGGTAGTTGTAATGAGTCACCAGACCAGGATGGAACAGGGTCTGGTAGTTATGATGAGTCATCAGACCTAGGAAGGAACAGGGTCTGGTGGTTATGATGAGTCATCAGGCCAGGATGGAACAGGGTCTGGTAGTTAGGATGAGTCATCAGGCCAGGAAGGAACAGGGTCTGGTGGTCATGATGAGTCATCAGACCAGGATGGAACAGGGTCTGGTAGTTATGATGAGTCATCAGGGCAGGAAGGAACGGGGTCTGGTAGTTATGATGAGTCATCAGACCAGGAAGGAACAGGGTCTGGTAGTTATGATGAGTCATCAGGCCAGGAAGGAACAGGGTCTGGTAGTTATGATGAGTCATCAGGCCAGGAAGGAACAGGGTCTGGTAGTTATGATGAGTCATCAGGGCAGGAAGGAACAGGGTCTGGTAGTTAGGATGAGTCATCAGACCAGGATGGAACAGGGTCTGGTAGTTATGATGAGTCATCAGGCCAGGAAGGAACAGGGTCTGGTAGTTATGATGAGTCATCAAGCCATGATGGAACAGGGTCTGGTAGTTATGATGAGTCATCAGGGCAGGAAGGAACAGGGTCTGGTAGTTATGACGAGTCATCAGGCCAGGAAGGAACAGGGTCTGGTAGTTATGATGAGTCATCAGGGCAGGAAGGAACAGGGTCTGGTAGTTATGATGAGTCATCAGGCCAGGAAGGAACAGGGTCTGGTAGTTATGATGAGTCATCAGGGCAGGAAGGAACAGGGTCTGGTAGTTATGATGAGTCATCAGGCCAGGAAGGAACAGGGTCTGGTAGTTATGATGAGTCATCAGGCCAGGATGGAACAGGGTCTGGTGGTCATGATGAGTCATCAGGGCAGGATGGAACAGGGTCTGGTAGTTATGATGAGTCATCAGGCCAGGAAGGAACAGGGTCTGGTAGTTATGATGAGTCATCAGGCCAGGATGGAACAGGGTCTGGTAGTTATGATGAGTCATCAGGCCAGGATGGAACAGGGTCTGGTAGTTATGATGAGTCACCAGGCCAGGATGGAACAGGGTCTGGTAGTTATGATGAGTCACCAGGGCAGGAAGGAACAGGGTCTGGTGGTTATGATGAGTCATCAGGGCAGGAAGGAACAGGGTCTGGTGGTTATGATGAGTCATCAGGGCAGGAAGGAACAGGGTCTGGTGGTTATGATGAGTCATCAGGGCAGGAAGGAACAGGGTCTGGTAGTAATGATGAGTCATCAGGCCAGGATGGAACAGGGTCTGGTAGTTATGATGAGTCATCAGACCAGGAAGGAACAGGGTCTGGTGGTTATGATGAGTCATCAGACCAGGATGGAACGGTTCATCCTGCTTGTTATGGGATTGACGAGGAGGATATCAAGGGAAAGGAGGTGTAGATCAGAAGAGGGACTGTAATATCATGTTTTTTCAACTGAAGTGAAATGAAGTGGAGGTTGAGGTTTGTCAACCAGATAAGTTTGTGATTTTCTCAAAATCAACAGACTGTTCACCTTGTCGGGCTCACGGATTCAAACCACCTACCTTTCGTTTACTGGCCCAACGCTCTTAACGACCAGGCTACCTGCCAAATAGGAACGAGTGTAGAGAGAGGGACGGCGTCTGTTGATGAGGAGGTTTTGGGATTGTTCTTAGGTCACACGCTCGCTCGCACACACACACACACACACTCCATGCCTGACGATCACGTGACAGTAATGTCACCTGTCAGCTTGCGGCCACCGTAGCGAACTGAGGTAGATACACTAACTAGAAAACACACTGGACACAACCTACACACACACCACGCCAAACCTTGTCCCTCGTCTCAGTGCCTCCTCTCTAGCAGGAGACAGGCTTTAAGACAACAACAGTAGCAATTAGCCACAGCGCCAGTAGCTTGTCATGCCAGGCCTCAGTGCAGTAGAGGATAGCGTCTCTTCATTAGAAGTGTTTTTTCACCAGGCGGTGCTGGACGAACTAATGGATGGGTTTAATAGGCCACAGGGGGTTAACACCTGACTGAACTGTTCGCGTCACTGTCTCGCTCCCTACAACACACACACACACACATGCAGCGACACACACATATAAGTGCAGGGGGACACACACGCACAGACACTTACATATTAGTGACAGGCAGGACCGTGAGACGAGGTGAGGACATCATTTGATAATAAGGGTCATCTGAACCATCCCGGCAGAAAAACATCAGAGACAGAAATTACTTATTGGGTTCATCCAGGGACCTCATTAATACTGAAACGCTCCAGGAATTAGAGGTACGGGGAGGGGAGAGAGAGGGGAGAGAGAGAGGAGAGAGAGGCAGACGAAGAGAGAGACAGGAAGAGAGAGACAGGAAGAGAGACAGAGAGACAGAGAGAGAGAGAGAGAGAGACAGAGACAGAGAGAGAGAGTCTGCAGCCTCACCCTACTAGAATCTGAAGTTGAATTAGAGGTACGGGGAGGGGAGAGAGAGAAAGAGAGAGGCAGACGAAGAGAGAGACAGGAAGAGAGAGAGAGAGAGAGAGAGAGAGAGAGAGAGGCAGACGAAGAGAGAGACAGGAAAGAGAGAGAGAGAGAGAGAGAGAGAGAGAGAGAGAGACAGAGAGACAGAGACAGAGACAGAGAGAGAGAGGAGAGAGAGGCAGACGAAGAGAGAGACAGGAAGAGAGAGAGAGAGAGAGAGAGAGAGAGAGAGAGAGAGACAGAGAGAGACAGAGACAGAGACAGAGAGAGAGGAGAGAGAGGCAGACGAAGAGAGAGACAGGAAGAGAGAGAGAGAGAGAGAGAGAGAGAGAGTCAGCAGCCTCACCCTACTAGAATCTGAAGTTGAATTAGAGGTACGGGGAGGGGAGAAAGAGAGGAGAGAGAGGCAGACGAAGAGAGAGACAGGAAGAGAGAGAGAGAGAGAGAGAGAGAGAGAGTCAGCAGCCTCACCCTACTAGAATCTGAAGTTGAATTAGAGGTACGGGGAGGGGAGAAAGAGAGGAGAGAGAGGCAGACGAAGAGAGAGACAGGAAGAGAGAGAGAGAGAGAGAGAGAGAGAGAGTCAGCAGCCTCACCCTACTAGAATCTGAAGTTGAATTAGAGGTACGGGGAGGGGAGAAAGAGAGGAGAGAGAGAAAGAGAGAGGCAGATGAAGAGAGAGACAGGAAGAGAGAGAGAGAGAGAGAGAGAGAGAGAGAGAGAGAGAGACAGAGAGACAGAGAGAGACAGAGAGAGAGAGAGAGTCAGCAGCCTCACCCTACTAGAATCTGAAGTTGAATTAGAGGTACGGGGAGGGGAGAAAGAGAGGAGAGAGAGAGAGAGAGAGAGAGAGAGAGAGAGAGAGACAGAGAGAGACAGAGACAGAGAGAGAGAGAGAGAGAGACAGAGAGAGACAGAGACAGAGAGAGACAGAGAGAGAGAGACAGAGAGACAGAGAGAGAGACAGAGAGAGAGAGAGAGAGAGAGAGAGACAGAGAGAGACAGAGAGAGAGAGAGTCTGCAGCCTCACTCTACTAGAATCTGAAGTTGAATGTCTACTGTTTGCTGATGATCTGGTGCTTCTGTCCCCAACCAAGGAGGGCCTACAGCAGCACCTAGATCTTCTGCACAGATTATGTCAGACCTGGACCCTGGCAGACCTGGGCCCTGACAGACCTGGGCCCTGACAGACCTGGGCCCTGACAGACCTGGGCCCTGACAGACCTGGGCCCTGACAGACCTGGGCCCTGGCAGACCTGGGCCCTGACAGACCTGGGCCCTGACAGACCTGGGCCCTGGCAGACCTGGGCCCTGTCAGACCTGGGCCCTGGCAGTAAATCTCATTAAGACCAAAATAATGGAGTTCCAAAAAAGGTCCAGTCATCAGGAACACAAAGACAAATTCCTTCTAGACACTGCTGTCCTAGAGCACAAAAACAATACATACCTCGGCCTAAACATGAGCGCCACAGGTAACTTCCACAAAGCTGTGAACGATCTGAGAGACAAGGCAAGAAGTACCTTCTATGCCATCACAAGGAGCATAAAATTCAATCTACCAATTAGGATCTGGCAAGAAAAATACTTAAACCAGTTATAGAATCCATTGACCTTCATGGTTGTGAGGTCTGGGGTCCGCTCACCAACCAAGAACTCACAAAATGGGACAAACACCAAATTGAGACTCTGCACGCAGAATTCTGCTCAAATATCCTCTGTGTACAACGGAAAACAGCAAATAATGAATGCAGAGCAGAACTAGGCCGATACCCACTAATGATCAAAATCCAGAGATCCGTTAAATTCTACAACCACCTAAAAGGAAGCGATTCCCAAACCTTCCACAACAAAGCCATCACCTACAGAGAGATGAACTTGGAGAAGAGTCCCTTAAGCAAGCTGGTCCTGGGGCTCTGTTCACAAACACAAACAGACCCCACAGAGCACCAGGACAACAGCACAATTAGACCCAAGCAAATCCTGAGAAAACATAATGATTATAACTTGATACATTGGAGAGAATTTACAAAAAAAACAGAGCAAACTAGAATGCTATTTGGCCCCAAACAGAGAGTATGCAGTTGCAGAATGCCTGATCACTGTGAATGACCCAAAATGAATAAATCTTCTTTGGGATCGGTGTCCTGTCCACGGGACGGTTGAGCTAACGTAGGCTAATGCTATTCGAATGAGGTTGTAAGTAACAAGAACATTTCCCAGGACATAAACATATCTGATATTGGCAGAAAGCTTCAATATTTGTTAATCCAACTGCACTGTCCAATTTACAGTAGCTATTACGGTGAAAAACCATGCTATTGTTTGAGGAGAGTGCACAGTTTTGAACATGAAAAGTTATTAATAAACAAATTAGACACATTTGGGCAGACTTGATACAAAATTTTGAACATAAATGCAATGGTTCATTTACACTGATGTCATCTAGTGGCTGAAATATAAATTGCAGCTGGGCGGGAACATTATGGTCTTTCTCTTGCATTTCAAAGATGATGGTACAAGAAAAGAAAAAAAATAATGGTTGTTTTTTTCTTAGAATTTTCTTCTACCAGATCTATTGTGTTATATTCTCCTACATTCCTTTCACATTTCCACAAACTTCAAAGTGTTTCCTTTCAATTGGTACCAATAATTTGCATATCCTTGCTTCAGGGCCTACAGGCAGTTAGATTTGAGTATGTCATTTTAGGCAAACATTTTTTTAAAGGGGTGGATCCTTAAGAGGAAATGTTTGACTATGTGCAGACTCAGTGAGCATAGCCTTGCTATTGAGAAAGACCGCTGTAGGCAGACCTGGCTCTCAAGAGAAGACAGGCTATGTGCACACTGCCCACAAAATGATAAACTCCCATATCTACTGACTGAAATATCACAGTGTGCATCACAGCAGCAATATTTGTGACCTGTTGCCATAAGAAAAGGGCAACCAGTGAAGAACAAACACCATCATAAATACAACCCATATCTATTTATTTTCCATTTTGTACCTTAACTAATTGCATATTAAAAATGAAACAAATTGAGGCAGATGAAGAGAGAGACAGAGCGAGTCAGATGAAGAGAGTGGGAGAGAGAGGCAGATGAAGAAAGAGAGAGAGACAGAGAGAGAGAGAGAGATGCAGGAGGAGAGATAGAGACTCTGGTCTGAGGACAGGCCACACACACATACACACATGCCATCCATCACGCCTGGTTAGGTCATATCGTCCCAAACTAATGAAACACACCACCGTAATCCACTGCGGAAATCACCAATAATTACCATCATCATCCTCTGAACTCCGTATTTCACCACGGCAACAGAGTGGTTAGCTGTGTGTGTGTTTGTTCGTTTGTGGCGGTGGCGAGGAGAGATGACCTCATTTGGAAGCGCGACGGACGGTTCAACGATTTACGGTCGATCCATCTGAGTGATGACTATGGTCCGCTCTACACAACATATTTACTGGAGGAGAGAAAATGAGAGAGAGGGGAGGAAAGGTGAGAGAGGAAAGGAGAGATATTGAAAGGAGATGGATGGCTCCCCAGTCTCCAAGGGGTTTTATACTGTAGTTGAGAGAGAGGGGAGGAAAGGTGAGAGAGGAAAGGAGAGATATTGAAAGGAGATGGATGGCTCCCCAGTCTCCAAGGGGTTTTATACTGTAGTTGAGAGAGAGGGGAGGAAAGGTGAGAGAGGAAAGGAGAGATATTGAAAGGAGATGGATGGCTCCCCAGTCTCCAAGGGGTTTTATACTGTAGTTGAGAGAGAGGGGAGGAAAGGTGAGAGAGGAAAGGAGAGATATTGAAAGGAGATGGATGGCTCCCCAGTCTCCAAGGGGTTTTATACTGTAGTTGTGTATTCACTTCCTCCCATCAAACAGTGTCCAAACTCCACAGCATCCTTATCTTTAGTTTACCCTTCTGATCCACAGGTCAAGATCTACACTGTTAGGTCTACCTCATGCTCTCTCTCTCTCTCTCTCTCTCTCTCTCTCTCTCTCTCTCTCCCTCCCTCTCTCTCTCTGTCTCTCTGTCTCTCTCTCTCTCTCTCTCTCTCTCTCTCTCTCTCTCTCTCTCTCTCTCTCTCTCTCTGTCTCTCTCTCTCTCTCTCTCTCTCTCTCTCTCTCTCTCTCTCTCTCTCTCTCTCTCTCTCTCTCTCTCTCTCTCTCTCTCTCTCTCTCTCTCTCTCTCTCTCTCTCTGTCTCTCTCTCTCTGTCTCTCTCTCTCTCTCTCTCTCTCTCTCTCTCTCTCTCTCTCTCTCTCTCTCTCTCTCTCTCTCTCTCTCTCTCTCTCTCTCTCTCTCTCTCTCTCTCTCTGTCTCTCTCTCTCTCTGTCTCTCTCTCTCTGTCTCTCTCTCTCTCTCTCTCTCTCTCGTTCTCTCCCTCCCTCCCTCCCTCCCTCCCTCCCTCCCTCTCCCTCCCTCCCTCCCTCCCTCCCTCCCTCTCCCTCTACCCTCCCTCCCTCCCTCCCTCCCTCCCTCCCTCCCTCTCCCTCCCTCCCTCTACCCCCTCTCTCCCTCTCCCTCCCTCCCTCTCCCTCTACCCTCCCTCCCTCTACCCCCCTCTCCCTCCCTCCCTCCCTCCCCCCCCTCCCTCCCTCCCTCCCTCCCTCTCCCCCTCCCTCCCTCTCCCTCCCTCCCTCTCCCTCTACCCTCCCTCCCTCCCTCCCTCTACCCCCCTCTCCCTCCCTCCCTCCCTCCCTCCCTCCCTCCCTCCCTCCCTCTACCCCCCTCTCCCTCCCTCCCTCCCTCCCTCCCTCCCTCCCCCCCCCTCCCTCCCTCCCTCCCTCCCCCCCCTCCCTCTCCCTCTCCCTCTCCCCCTCCCTCCCTCCCTCCCTCCCTCTCCCCTCCCTCCCTCCCTCTCTCCCTCCCTCCCTCCCCCCCCTCCCTCCCTCCCTCCCTCCCTCCCTCCCTCCCTCTCCCTCTACCCTCCCTCCCTCTCCCTCCCTCCCTCCCTCCCTCCCTCCCTCTCCCCCTCCCTCCCTCCCTCCCTCCCTCCCTCTCCCTCTACCTACCCTCCCTCCCCCCCTCCCTCCCTCCCTCCCTCTCATTAGTGTGTAGGTGCTGCGAGGTGGAGGTGGTTGGTGCTGATGACTTCATTAAGGCAGCAGAGTTCAGTTCCAGTCTCTAGCCCTGTGATGAATGGGACTCCAGCTTATTAACTGACTAATTCTGATCAATAGATTGCTGAGGCTGAACATTGCAAGGACAGAGAAGAGCTGCTGCTTAGTTCTGCACCGTGTTAGAGAGATCAGAGATACACTGATGATTAGCACCACTAAGCAACCACTCAATGTAGAAGAGACAGAGTCTCTCTCTCTCTCTCTCTCTCTCTCTCTCTCAAAATGTCATTTCAAGGGGCTTTAGAATAAATAGGCATCTCAACATCATAGATTTAGCCGGTGGTAAAACTTGTGGAATTACACACCAGCTAGAATGAGCTTTTAACCAATCAGCCTTCAGTATTAGACCCACCCGTTGTGTAGGGCATGATCGACATTACATAGTTTTAGAACACCTACCTTTTCAAGGGTTTTTCTATATTTTTACTATTTTCTACATTGTAGAATAAAGGGAAGGCATCATCACTATTAAATAACACATGGAATCATGTAGTAACCAAAAAAAAGCGTTAACCAAACCAAAATATATTTTATATTTGAGATTCTTCAAATAGCCACCCTTTGCCTTGATGCCAGCTTTACACACGCTTAGCATTCTCTCAACCTGCTTCACCTGGAGTTCGCACATATGCTGAGCACTTTTTCCTTCACTCTGTAGTCCGACTCATCCCAAACCATCTTAATTTGATTGAAGTCGGGCATTGGGGAGGTCAGGTCATCTGATGCAGGACCCAATCACTCTCCTTCTTGGTAAAATAGTCCTTACGACAGTCTGGAGGTGTGTTGGGTCATTGTCCTGTTGAAAAACAAATGATAGTCCCAAACCAGATGGGATGGCGTATCGCTGCAGAATGCTGCAGTAGCATGCTGGTTAAGTGTGCCTTGAATTCTAAATAAATCACAGACAGTGTCATCATAACACCACTTTAACTTAAGGGGGCTGAATAATTTTGCACGCCCAATTTTTCAGTTTTTGATTTGTTAAAAAAGTTTGAAATATCCAATAAATGTCGTTCCACTTCATGATTGTGTCCCACTTGTTGTTGATTCTTCACAAAAAAATACAGTTTTATATCTTTATGTTTGAAGCCTGAAATGTGGCAAAAGGTCGCAAAGTTCAAGGGGGCCGAATACTTTCGCAAGGCACTGTAATACTCTACTCTAGACCAGGGTCCTATTCCCTATATAATACTCTACTGTAGACCAGGGTCCTATTCCCTATATAATCCTCTACTCTAGACCAGGGTCCATGTCGGGTGCCATTTGATACTCAATCAATGCTTTAAATAGCCAAACTGAAGCACTTTGTCATTGCAATGCATCAATCGGCAGAAACCGGTAATAATCATTGATAATGCATTGATCGGCAGAAACCAGTAATAATCATTGATAATGCATCAATCGGCAGAAACCAGTAATAATCATTGATAATGCATCAATCGGAAGAAACCAGTAATAATCATTGATAATGCAACAATCGGCAGACACCAGTAATAATCATTGATAATGTATCGATCGGCAGAAACCAGTAATAATCATTGATAATGCATTGATCAGCAGAAACCAGTAATAATCATTGATAATGCATCAATCAGCAGAAACCGGTAATAATCATTGATAATGCATCGATCGGCAGAAACCAGTAATAATCATTGATAATGCATCAATCGGCAGAAACCAGTAATAATCATTGATAATGCAACGATCGGCAGAAACCAGTAATAATCATCGTTAATCAATTGACCCGGCGTTTCCAGATGAATCGATCAATCACAGTCAGCAGAGGAACGTACACAGACTGTGTCCCAAATGCCATCCGATTCATGATCTAGTGCCCTACTTTAGACCAGAACCCTATGAACCCTATTCCCGATCTAGTGCACTACTTTAGACCAGGACTCATATAGGGAATAGGGTGCCATTTGGGACGTGAACCAGGGAGTCTGAGACAGAGCCTCTCTCTCTCTCTCTTAACCCTAAACCTTATGGCAGATACCTCTCTGGCCCGAAAGCCTCTCTCTCTCTCTCTCAACCCTAAACCTTATAGCAGATACCTCTCTGGCCCAATAGCCTCTCTCTCGACCCTAAACCTTATAGGTGATACCTCTCTGGCCTGATAGCCTCTCTCTCTCTCTCTCTTAACCCTAAACCTTATAGCAGATACCTCTCTGGCCCGATAGCCTCTCTCTCTCTCTCTCTCTCTCAACCCTAAACCTTATAGCAGATACCTCTCTGGCCCAACAGCCTCTTTCTCTCTCTCAACCCTAAACCTTTAGCAGATACCTCTCTGGCCCGATAGCCTCTCTCTCTCTCAACCCTAAACCTTATAGCAGATACCTCTCTGGCCCAACAGCCTCTTTCTCTCTCTCAACCCTAAACCTTATAGCAGATACCTCTCTGGCCCGATAGGCTCTCCTCTCTTTCTCTCTTAACCCTAAACCTTATAGCAGATACCTCTCTGGCCCGATAGCCTCTCTCTCTTTCTCTCTTAACCCTAAACCTTATGGCAGATACCTCTCTGGCCCGATAGCCTCTCTCTCTTTCTCTCTTAACCCTAAACCTTATGGCAGATACCTCTCTGGCCCGATAGCCTCTCTCTCTTTCTCTCTTAACCCTAAACCTTATAGCAGATACCTCTCTGGCCCGATAGCCTCTCTCTCTTTCTCTCTTAACCCTAAACTTTATAGCAGACACCTCTCTGGCCCGATAGCCTCTCCTCTCTCTCAACCCTAAACCTTACATCAGATACCTCTCTGGCCCGATAGCCTCTCTCAACCCTAAACCTTATAGCAGATACCTCTCTGGCCCGATAGCCTCTCTCTCTCTTTCTCTCTTAACCCTAAATCTTATAGCAGATACCTCTCTGGCCCGATAGCCTTTCTCTCAATTCAATTCAATTCAAGGGCTTTATTGGCATGGGAAACATGTGTTAACATTGCCAAAGCAAGTGAGGTGGATAATATATAAAGTGAATATATAAAGTGAAATAAACAATACAAATTAACAGTAAACATCACACATACAGAAGTTTCAAAACAATAAAGACATTACAAATGTCATATTATATATATATATACAGTGTTTTAACAATGTATAAATGGTAAAGGACACAAGATAAAATAAATAAGCATGAATGTGGGTTGTATTTACAATGGTGTGTGTTCTTCACTGGTTGCCCTTTTCTCATGGCAACAGGTCACACATCTTGCTGCTGTGATGGCACACTGTGGAATTTCACCCAGTAGATATGGGAGTTTTTCAAAATTGGATTTGTTTTCGAATTCTTTGTGGATCTGTGTAATCTGAGGGAAATATGTCTCTCTAATATGGTCATACATTGGGCAGGAGGTTAGGAAGTGCAGCTCAGTTTCCACCTCATTTTGTGGGCAGTGAGCACATAGCCTGTCTTCTCTTGAGAGCCATGTCTGCCTACGGCGGCCTTTCTCAATAGCAAGGCTATGATCGCTGAGTCTGTACATAGTCAAAGCTTTCCTTAATTTTGGGTCAGTCACAGTGGTCAGGTATTCTGCCGCTGTGTACTCTCTGTGTAGGGCCAAATAGCATTCTAGTTTGCTCTGTTTTTTTGTTAATTCTTTCCATTGTGTCAAGTAATTATGTTTTTGTTTTCTCATGATTTGGTTGTGTCTAATTGTGCTGCTGTCCTGGGGCTCTGTAGGGTGTGTTTGTGTTTGTGAACAGAGCCCCAGGACCAGCTTGCTTAGGGGACTCTTCTCCAGGTTCATCTCTCTGTAGGTGATGGCTTTGTTATGGAAGGTTTGGGAATCGCTTCCTTTTAGGTGGTTATAGAATTTAACGTCTCTTTTCTGGATTTTGATCTCTCTCTCTCAACCCTAAACCTTATAGCAGATACCTCTCTGGCCCGATAGCCTCTCTCTCGACCCTGTAATACTGTACCGTTCAGCTCTCTCATGCTCTCTCATCCCCAGATAGGCCATGAGGGATTTGATTATTGGCCTTCGTGACCGGCTGGTGGCCCTGCAGCTTGAGGGGATAGGAGGATAGGATGGAGGGATGGAGGAGAGAGAGAAACGAAGTGCTTATTAGCTAATCCAGTACAGCATGCCTGAGGCCTCACTGTTCTTTAACTCCCTCACCTCCCTCTCCCCCTCCCCCTCCCCTTCCCTCCCTCTCCTCCCTCTCCTCCCTATCCCCCTTCCCTCCATCTCCTTCCTCTCCCCCTCCCCCCCCCTTCCCTCCATCTCCTTCCTCTCCCCCTTCCCCCTCCCCTTCCCTCCCTCTCCTCCCTCTCCTCCCTATCCCCCTTCCCCCTCCCCTTCCCCCTCTCCTCCCCCTCCCCATTCCTCCATTTCCTTCCTCTCCAACTTCCCCCTCTCCCTCCCCTTTGTTTTCCCCCTCTCCCTCTCAGCCCTTTTCTCCTCACCTCTCTCTCCCCCATCTCCTCCCTCTCCTCCTTCCTCCCTCCCTCCCTCTTACCCCTATACTCCTCTCCTCCCTTTCTCCCGCTCCCCCTTCCCCTCCTTCTCCCTCTTCCCTTCTCCTCCCCTTCCTCACTCCCCCTCCTATCCTTCCCCCTCCCCCTTTCCAACAGTAGCAGAGAGAGCAAACACAACCATGTATAACTGCCAAGTCAGAAAGAGTGACCTGTTTCCACAAGAAAAGGCCAACCAGTGAAGAACAAACACCATATTTATGAGAGAGAGAGAGAGAGAGAGAGAGACAGAGAGAGAAAGAGACAGAGAGAGAGAGAGAGAGAGAGAGAGAGAGAGAGAGAGAGAGAGAGAGAGAGAGAGAGACAGAGAGAGAGAGGGAGAGAGAGAGAGAGAGAGAGAGACAGAGAGAGAGAGAGAGAGAGAGAGAGAGAGAGAGAGACAGAGAGACAGAGAGAGAGAGGAGAGAGAGAGAGAGAGAGAGAGAGAGAGAGAGAGAGAGAGAGAGAGAGAGAGAGAGAGACAGAGAGAGAGAGAGAGAGAGAGAGAGAGAGAGAGAGACAGAGAGAGAGAGAGGGAGGGAGAGAGAGAGAGAGAGAGAGAGAGAGAGAGAGAGAGAGAGAGAGAGCATGAGGTAGACCTAACAGTGTAGATCTTGACCTGTGGATCAGAAGGGTAAACTAAAGATAAGGATGCTGTGGAGTTTGGACACTGTTTGATGGGAGGAAGTGAACTCTTCTCCTCTCTCTCCTTGTTCTGTCCTCCTCTCTCTCCATGTTCTGTCCTCCTCTCTCTCCTTGTCCTTGTTCTGTCCTCCCCTCTCTCCTTGTCCTTGTTCTGTCCTCCCCTCTCTCCTTGTTCTGTCCTCCTCTCTCTCCATGTTCTGTCCTCCTCTCTCTCCTTGTCCTTGTTCTGTCCTCCCCTCTCTCCTTGTTCTGTCCTCCTCTCTCTCCTTGTTCTGTCCTCCTCTCTCTCCATGTTCTGTCCTCCTCTCTCTCCTTGTCCTTGTTCTGTCCTCCCCTCTCTCCTTGTTCTGTCCTCCTCTCTCTCCATGTTCTGTCCTCCTCTCTCTCCTTGTCCTTGTTCTGTCCTCCCCTCTCTCCTTGTTCTGTCCTCCTCTCTCTCCTTGTTCTGTCCTCCTCTCTCTCCTTGTTCTGTCCTCCTCTCACTCCTTGTTCTGTCCTCCTCTCTTTCTGTTCTGTCCTCCTCTCTCTTCCTGTTCTGTCCTCCTCTCTCACCTTGTTCTGTCCTCCTCTCTCTCCTTGTTCTGTCCTCCTCTCACTCCTTGTTCTGTCCTCCTCTCTCTCCTTGTTCTGTCCTCCTCTCTCTCCTTGTTCTGTCCTCCTCTCTCTCCTTGTTCTGTCCTCTTCTCTCTCCTTGTTCTGTTCTCCTCTCTTTCATTGTTCTGTCCTCCTCTCTCTTCCTGTTCTGTCCTCCTCTCTCATCTTGTTCTGTCCTCCTCTCTCTTCCTGTTCTGTCCTCCTCTTGATCTTTTAGCCAATTACGCTAAAGAAAAGGTACTAATTAAATAACGCATTTCAAGCTGGGGAAAGAGGTTCCGGTACGATCTAAGTCGTTAAACTGGTTAGTTTTACAGCGGCTCACCCTCTGTGATTGAGACTTTACCTGAGGTTTCTGGAAGAGGGTAAGGGAGGTGGTGGTGGGGGTGGGGGTCTGAAGTGTGTTGTCCCATGGGAGAGGCTAACAGTGGAACCCCACACCAGCCCCAATGCAGAAGGGGATGACCATCTGCCTCTCTGGCTGTAACACAAACACCCCCCCCCCCCTCCCCAGTCTGATCATCTGGGCTCTCCTTCTCTTCCAGCTCTAGAATGTGGAGAGGCTTTCCCCCTGTTTGATCTGCCTGCTATTCATCCACCCTGTCAGCTGTATACAGGCTGTGTTCAGGCCATTGAGCCTGGATGTGTCTCTGGGATTACTGTGGTGAGCTCCTCTCTACTGTCTACCGTCCCTGTGGAAATCACCAGCAGATAATGGCCCCAAACCGCCAGCCTGAGCCCTCGGAAACTTAGGGTGTGTCCCAAAATGACTCCCTATTCCCTATATAGTACCTTGCTTTTGACCAGCGCTCTATGGACCCCGGTGAAAAATAGTGCACTACCTAGGATGCCATTTGGAACACACAACATTCTGTTCCCAAGCTGTTCATCCACCTTTAGGAGAAGAGACGGAGGGGCCATTTTCAGTAGTCTGTGAGGAGATTCAAACTTGTGTTTATACATAAAGTATTCATATCCCTTAACTTATTCCATGTTTTTGTTTTTACAACTTGAATTAAAAAACTGATTAAAGAGAAGTTTTTTCTCACCCATCTACACACAATACCCCATAATGACATCACAATACCCCATAATGACATCACAATACCCCATAATGACATCACAAAACCCCATAATGACATCACAATACCCCATAATGACATCACAATAGCCCACCTCTCCATAATGGCAAATGTGTTGAAAATGAAATACAGAAACAACTCATTTACGTACGTATTTACACCCCTCAGTTAAAACATGTTAGAGTCACCTTTGGCAGCGATTACATCTGGGAGTCTTTCTGGGTGAGTCTCTTAGAGCTCTGCACACCTGGATTGTACAATATTTACACATTATTCTTTCAAGCAGATTTCAGTCCAAACTGTAACTCGGCTCAGGAACATTTACTTTCTTCTTGGTCAGCAACTCCAGTGTAGATTTGGCCTTTGTGTTTCAGGTCATTGTCCTACTGAAAGGTACACTTGTCTCTCAGTGTCTGGTGGACAGCAGACTGAATCAGGTTTTCCTCTGGGATTACGCTCACCTCTAGGATTTTCCCTGTGCTTCTACATTCTATGTATTTCTTATCCTGAAAATCTCCCCAGTCCGTAACGACTACAAGCATACCCATAACATGATGCAGCCACCACCATGCTTGGAGAGTGGTGCTCAGTAATGGGTTCTATTTTGCCCCAAACAGAACACGTTGTATTCAGGACAAAAAGGGAATTGCTTTGCCACATTTGTTGCAGTATTACTTTAGTGTCTTGTCACAAAAAGGAAGCAAGTTGGTATCTTTCTAGTGACTGGATGTATTGATACACCATTCAGAGTGACTGGGTGTATTGATACACCATAAAGAGTGACTGGATGTATTGATACACTATAAAGAGTGACTGGGTGTATTGATACACTATAAAGAGTGACTGGGTGTATTGATATACCATTCAGAGTGACTGGATGTATTGATACACCATAAAGAGTGACTGGGTGTATTGATACACCATAAAGAGTGACTGGGTGTATTGATATACCATTCAGAGTGACTGGATGTATTGATATACCATTCAGAGTGACTGGATGTATTGATATACCATTCAGAGTGACTGGATGTATTGATACACCATTCAGAGTGACTGGATGTATTGATATACCATTCAGAGTGACTGGGTGTATTGATATACCATTCAGAGTGACTGGGTGTATTGATATACCATTCAGAGTGACTGGGTGTATTGATATACCATTCAGAGTGACTGGATGTATTGATATACCATTCAGAGTGACTGGATGTATTGATATACCATTCAGAGTGACTGGGTGTATTGATACACCATTCAGAGTGACTGGGTGTATTGATACACCATTCAGAGTGACTGGGTGTATTGATACACCATTCAGAGTGACTTGGTGTATTGATATACCATTCAGAGTGACTGGATGTATTGATATACCATTCAGAGTGACTGGATGTATTGATATACCATTCAGAGTGACTGGATGTATTGATACACCATTCAGAGTGACTGGATGTATTGATATACCATTCAGAGTGACTGGGTGTATTGATATACCATTCAGAGTGACTGGGTGTATTGATATACCATTCAGAGTGACTGGGTGTATTGATATACCATTCAGAGTGACTGGATGTATTGATATACCATTCAGAGTGACTGGATGTATTGATATACCATTCAGAGTGACTGGGTGTATTGATACACCATTCAGAGTGACTGGGTGTATTGATACACCATTCAGAGTGACTGGGTGTATTGATATACCATTCAGAGTGACTGGGTGTATTGATATACCATTCAGAGTGACTGGGTGTATTGATACACCATTCAGAGTGACTGGGTGTATTGATACACCATTTAGAGTGACTGGGTGTATTGATACACCATTCAGAGTGACTGGGTGTATTGATATACCATTCAGAGTGACTGGGTGTATTGATACACCATTCAGAGTGACTGGGTGTATTGATACACCATTCAGAGTGACTGGGTGTATTGATACACCATTCAGAGTGACTGGGTGTATTGATACACCATTCAGAGTGACTGGGTGTATTGATATACCATTCAGAGTGACTGGGTGTATTGATACACAATTCAGAGTGACTGGGTGTATTGATATACCATTCAGAGTGACTGGGTGTATTGATACACCATTCAGAGTGACTGGGTGTATTGATACACCATTCAGAGTGACTGGGTGTATTGATACACCATTCAGAGTGAATGGGTGTATTGATACACCATTCAGAGTGACTGGGTGTATTGATACACCATTCAGAGTGACTGGGTGTATTGATACACCATTCAGAGTGACTGGGTGTATTGATACACCATTCAGAGTGACTGGGCGTATTGATATACCATTCAGAGTGACTGGGTGTATTGATACACCATTCAGAGTGACTGGGTGTATTGATGTACCATTCAGAGTGACTGGGTGTATTGATATACCATTCAGAGTGACTGGGTGTATTGATACACCATTCAGAGTGACTGTGTGTATTGATACACCTTTCAGAGTGACTGGGTGTATTGATATACCATTCAGAGTGACTGGGTGTATTGATACACCATTCAGAGTGACTGGGTGTATTGATACACCATTCAGAGTGACTGGGTGTATTGATACACCATTCAGAGTGACTGGGTGTATTGATATACCATTCAGAGTGACTGGGTGTATTGATACACCATTCAGAGTGACTGGGTGTATTGATACACCATTCAGAGTGACTGGGTGTATTGATACACCATTCAGAGTGACTGGGTGTATTGATACACCATTCAGAGTGACTGGGTGTATTGATACACCATTCAGAGTGACTGGATGTATTGATATACCATTCAGAGTGACTGGGTGTATTGATACACCATTCAGAGTGACTGGGTGTATTGATACACCATAAAGAGTGACTGGATGTATTGATACACTATAAAGAGTGACTGGGTGTATTGATACACCATAAAGAGTGACTGGGTGTATTGATATACCATTCAGAGTGACTGGATGTATTGATACACCATAAAGAGTGACTGGGTGTATTGATACACCATAAGGAGTGACTGGGTGTATTGATATACCATTCAGAGTGACTGGATGTATTGATATACCATTCAGAGTGACTGGATGTATTGATATACCATTCAGAGTGACTGGATGTATTGATACACCATTCAGAGTGACTGGATGTATTGATATACCATTCAGAGTGACTGGGTGTATTGATATACCATTCAGAGTGACTGGGTGTATTGATATACCATTCAGAGTGACTGGGTGTATTGATATACCATTCAGAGTGACTGGATGTATTGATATACCATTCAGAGTGACTGGATGTATTGATATACCATTCAGAGTGACTGGGTGTATTGATACACCATTCAGAGTGACTGGGTGTATTGATACACCATTCAGAGTGACTGGGTGTATTGATACACCATTCAGAGTGACTTGGTGTATTGATATACCATTCAGAGTGACTGGGTGTATTGATACACCATTCAGAGTGACTGGGTGTATTGATACACCATTCAGAGTGACTGGGTGTATTGATACACCATTCAGAGTGACTGAGTGTATTGATACACCATTCAGAGTGACTGGGTGTATTGATACACCATTCAGAGTGACTGGATGTATTGATATACCATTCAGAGTGACTGGGTGTATTGATACACCATTCAGAGTGACTGGGTGTATTGATACACCATAAAGAGTGACTGGATGTATTGATACACTATAAAGAGTGACTGGGTGTATTGATACACTATAAAGAGTGACTGGGTGTATTGATATACCATTCAGAGTGACTGGATGTATTGATACACCATAAAGAGTGACTGGGTGTATTGATACACCATAAAGAGTGACTGGGTGTATTGATATACCATTCAGAGTGACTGGATGTATTGATATACCATTCAGAGTGACTGGATGTATTGATATACCATTCAGAGTGACTGGATGTATTGATACACCATTCAGAGTGACTGGATGTATTGATATACCATTCAGAGTGACTGGGTGTATTGATATACCATTCAGAGTGACTGGGTGTATTGATATACCATTCAGAGTGACTGGGTGTATTGATATACCATTCAGAGTGACTGGGTGTATTGATATACCATTCAGAGTGACTGGATGTATTGATATACCATTCAGAGTGACTGGATGTATTGATATACCATTCAGAGTGACTGGGTGTATTGATACACCATTCAGAGTGACTGGGTGTATTGATACACCATTCAGAGTGACTGGGTGTATTGATACACCATTCAGAGTGACTGGGTGTATTGATATACCATTCAGAGTGACTGGGTATATATATACACCATTCAGAGTGACTGGGTGTATTGATACACCATTCAAAGTGACTGGGTGTATTGATATACCATTCAGAGTGACTGGGTGTATTGATACACCATTCAGAGTGACTGGGTGTATTGATACACCATTCAGAGTGACTGGGTGTATTGATACACCATTCAGAGTGACTGGGTGTATTGATACACCATTCAGAGTGGCTGGGTGTATTGATACACCATTCAGAGTGACTGGGTGTATTGATACACCATAAAGAGTGACTGGGTGTATTGATACACCATTCAGAGTGACTGGGTGTATTGATACACCATTCAGAGTGACTGGGTGTATTGATACACCATAAAGAGTGACTGGGTGTATTGATACACCATTCAGAGTGACTGGGTGTATTGATACACCATAAAGAGTGACTGGGTGTATTGATACACCATAAAGAGTGACTGGGTGTATTGATACACCATTCAGAGTGACTGGGTGTATTGATACACCATTCAGAGTGACTGGGTGTATTGATACACCTTTCAGAGTGATTGGGTGTATTGATACACCATTCAGAGTGACTGGGTGTATTGATACGCCATTCAGAGTGACTGGGTGTATTGATATACCATTCAGAGTGACTGGATGTATTGATACACCATAAAGAGTGACTGGGTGTATTGATACACCATAAAGAGTGACTGGGTGTATTGATATACCATTCAGAGTGACTGGATGTATTGATATACCATTCAGAGTGACTGGATGTATTGATATACCATTCAGAGTGACTGGATGTATTGATACACCATTCAGAGTGACTGGATGTATTGATATACCATTCAGAGTGACTGGGTGTATTGATATACCATTCAGAGTGACTGGGTGTATTGATATACCATTCAGAGTGACTGGGTGTATTGATACACCATTCAGAGTTACTGGGTGTATTGATACACCATTCAGAGTGACTGGGTGTATTGATACACCTTTCAGAGTGATTGGGTGTATTGATACACCATTCAGAGTGACTGGGTGTATTGATACGCCATTCAGAGTGACTGGGTGTATTGATATACCATTCAGAGTGACTGGATGTATTGATACACCATAAAGAGTGACTGGGTGTATTGATACACCATAAAGAGTGACTGGGTGTATTGATATACCATTCAGAGTGACTGGATGTATTGATATACCATTCAGAGTGACTGGATGTATTGATATACCATTCAGAGTGACTGGATGTATTGATACACCATTCAGAGTGACTGGATGTATTGATATACCATTCAGAGTGACTGGGTGTATTGATATACCATTCAGAGTGACTGGGTGTATTGATATACCATTCAGAGTGACTGGGTGTATTGATATACCATTCAGAGTGACTGGATGTATTGATATACCATTCAGAGTGACTGGATGTATTGATATACCATTCAGAGTGACTGGGTGTATTGATACACCATTCAGAGTGACTGGGTGTATTGATACACCATTCAGAGTGACTGGGTGTATTGATACACCATTCAGAGTGACTGGGTGTATTGATATACCATTCAGAGTGACTGGGTATATATATACACCATTCAGAGTGACTGGGTGTATTGATACACCATTCAAAGTGACTGGGTGTATTGATATACCATTCAGAGTGACTGGGTGTATTGATACACCATTCAGAGTGACTGGGTGTATTGATACACCATTCAGAGTGACTGGGTGTATTGATACACCATTCAGAGTGACTGGGTGTAGTGATACACCATTCAGAGTGGCTGGGTGTATTGATACACCATTCAGAGTGACTGGGTGTATTGATACACCATTCAGAGTGACTGGGTGTATTGATACACCATTCAGAGTGACTGGGTGTATTGATACACCATTCAGAGTGACTGGGTGTATTGATACACCATTCAGAGTGACTGGGTGTATTGATACACCATTCAGAGTGACTGGGTGTATTGATATACCATTCAGAGTGACTGGGTGTATTGATACACCATTCAGAGTGACTGGGTGTATTGATACACCATTCAGAGTGACTGGGTGTATTGATACACCATTCAGAGTGACTGGGTGTATTGATACACCATTCAGAGTGACTGGGTGTATTGATACACCATTCAGAGTGACTGGATGTATTGATATACCATTCAGAGTGACTGGGTGTATTGATACACCATTCAGAGTGACTGGGTGTATTGATACACCATAAAGAGTGACTGGATGTATTGATACACTATAAAGAGTGACTGGGTGTATTGATACACCATAAAGAGTGACTGGGTGTATTGATATACCATTCAGAGTGACTGGATGTATTGATACACCATAAAGAGTGACTGGGTGTATTGATACACCATAAAGAGTGACTGGGTGTATTGATATACCATTCAGAGTGACTGGATGTATTGATATACCATTCAGAGTGACTGGATGTATTGATATACCATTCAGAGTGACTGGATGTATTGATACACCATTCAGAGTGACTGGATGTATTGATATACCATTCAGAGTGACTGGGTGTATTGATATACCATTCAGAGTGACTGGGTGTATTGATATACCATTCAGAGTGACTGGGTGTATTGATATACCATTCAGAGTGACTGGATGTATTGATATACCATTCAGAGTGACTGGATGTATTGATATACCATTCAGAGTGACTGGGTGTATTGATACACCATTCAGAGTGACTGGGTGTATTGATACACCATTCAGAGTGACTGGGTGTATTGATACACCATTCAGAGTGACTTGGTGTATTGATATACCATTCAGAGTGACTGGGTGTATTGATACACCATTCAGAGTGACTGGGTGTATTGATACACCATTCAGAGTGACTGGGTGTATTGATACACCATTCAGAGTGACTGGGTGTATTGATACACCATTCAGAGTGACTGGGTGTATTGATACACCATTCAGAGTGACTGGATGTATTGATATACCATTCAGAGTGACTGGGTGTATTGATACACCATTCAGAGTGACTGGGTGTATTGATACACCATAAAGAGTGACTGGATGTATTGATACACTATAAAGAGTGACTGGGTGTATTGATACACCATAAAGAGTGACTGGGTGTATTGATATACCATTCAGAGTGACTGGATGTATTGATACACCATAAAGAGTGACTGGGTGTATTGATACACCATAAAGAGTGACTGGGTGTATTGATATACCATTCAGAGTGACTGGATGTATTGATATACCATTCAGAGTGACTGGATGTATTGATATACCATTCAGAGTGACTGGATGTATTGATACACCATTCAGAGTGACTGGATGTATTGATATACCATTCAGAGTGACTGGGTGTATTGATATACCATTCAGAGTGACTGGGTGTATTGATATACCATTCAGAGTGACTGGGTGTATTGATATACCATTCAGAGTGACTGGATGTATTGATATACCATTCAGAGTGACTGGATGTATTGATATACCATTCAGAGTGACTGGGTGTATTGATACACCATTCAGAGTGACTGGGTGTATTGATACACCATTCAGAGTGACTGGGTGTATTGATACACCATTCAGAGTGACTGGGTGTATTGATATACCATTCAGAGTGACTGGTATATATATACACCATTCAGAGTGACTGGGTGTATTGATACACCATTCAAAGTGACTGGGTGTATTGATATACCATTCAGAGTGACTGGGTGTATTGATACACCATTCAGAGTGACTGGGTGTATTGATACACCATTCAGAGTGACTGGGTGTATTGATACACCATTCAGAGTGACTGGGTGTATTGATACACCATTCAGAGTGGCTGGGTGTATTGATACACCATTCAGAGTGACTGGGTGTATTGATACACCATAAAGAGTGACTGGGTGTATTGATACACCATTCAGAGTGACTGGGTGTATTGATACACCATTCAGTGTGACTGGGTGTATTGATACACCATAAAGAGTGACTGGGTGTATTGATACACCATTCAGAGTGACTGGGTGTATTGATACACCATAAAGAGTGACTGGGTGTATTGATACACCATTCAGAGTGACTGGGTGTATTGATACACCATTCAGAGTGACTGGGTGTATTGATACACCTTTCAGAGTGATTGGGTGTATTGATACACCATTCAGAGTGACTGGGTGTATTGATACGCCATTCAGAGTGACTGGGTGTATTGATATACCATTCAGAGTGACTGGATGTATTGATACACCATAAAGAGTGACTGGGTGTATTGATACACCATAAAGAGTGACTGGGTGTATTGATATACCATTCAGAGTGACTGGATGTATTGATATACCATTCAGAGTGACTGGATGTATTGATATACCATTCAGAGTGACTGGATGTATTGATACACCATTCAGAGTGACTGGATGTATTGATATACCATTCAGAGTGACTGGGTGTATTGATATACCATTCAGAGTGACTGGGTGTATTGATATACCATTCAGAGTGACTGGGTGTATTGATATACCATTCAGAGTGACTGGATGTATTGATATACCATTCAGAGTGACTGGATGTATTGATATACCATTCAGAGTGACTGGGTGTATTGATACACCATTCAGAGTGACTGGGTGTATTGATACACCATTCAGAGTGACTGGGTGTATTGATACACCATTCAGAGTGACTGGGTGTATTGATATACCATTCAGAGTGACTGGGTATATATATACACCATTCAGAGTGACTGGGTGTATTGATACACCATTCAAAGTGACTGGGTGTATTGATATACCATTCAGAGTGACTGGGTGTATTGATACACCATTCAGAGTGACTGGGTGTATTGATACACCATTCAGAGTGACTGGGTGTATTGATACACCATTCAGAGTGACTGGGTGTATTGATACACCATTCAGAGTGGCTGGGTGTATTGATACACCATTCAGAGTGACTGGGTGTATTGATACACCATAAAGAGTGACTGGGTGTATTGATACACCATTCAGAGTGACTGGGTGTATTGATACACCATTCAGAGTGACTGGGTGTATTGATACACCATAAAGAGTGACTGGGTGTATTGATACACCATTCAGAGTGACTGGGTGTATTGATACACCATAAAGAGTGACTGGGTGTATTGATACACCATTCAGAGTGACTGGGTGTATTGATACACCATTCAGAGTGACTGGGTGTATTGATACGCCATTCAGAGTGATTGGGTGTATTGATACACCATTCAGAGTGACTGGGTGTATTGATACGCCATTCAGAGTGACTGGGTGTATTGATATACCATTCAGAGTGACTGGGTGTATTGATACACCATTCAGAGTGACTGGGTGTATTGATACACCATTCAGAGTGACTGGGTGTATTGATACACCATTCAGAGTGACTGGGTGTATTGATACACCATTCAGAGTGACTGGGTGTATTGATACGCCATTCAGAGTGACTGGGTGTATTGATACACCATTCAGAGTGACTGGGTGTATTGATACACCATTCAGAGTGACTGGGTGTATTGATACACCATAAAGAGTGACTGGGTGTATTGATATACCATTCAGAGTGACTGGGTGTATTGATACACCATTCAGAGTGACTGGGTGTATTGATACACCATTCAGAGTGACTGGGTGTATTGATACACCATTCAGAGTGACTGGGTGTATTGATACACCATAAAGAGTGACTGGGTGTATTGATACACCATAAAGAGTGACTGGGTGTATTGATACACCATAAAGAGTGACTGGGTGTATTGATACACCATTCAGAGTGACTGGGTGTATTGATACACCATTCAGAGTGACTGGGTGTATTGATACACCATTCAGAGTGACTGGGTGTATTGATATACCATTCAGAGTGACTGGGTGTATTGATACACCATAAAGAGTGACTGGGTGTATTGATACACCATTCAGAGTGACTGGGTGTATTGATATACCATTCAGAGTGACTGGGTGTATTGATACACCATTCAGAGTGACTGGGTGTATTGATACACCATTCAGAGTGACTGGGTGTATTGATACGCCATTCAGAGTGACTGGGTGTATTGATATACCATTCAGAGTGACTGGGTGTATTGATATACCATTCAGAGTGACTGGGTGTATTGATACACCATTCAGAGTGACTGGGTGTATTGATACACCATTCAGAGTGACTGGGTGTATTGATATACCATTCAGAGTGACTGGATGTATTGATACGCCATAAAGAGTGTAATTAATAACTTCACCATAATCAAAGGGATATTCTGTGTCTTTTTTTGTTTGTTGCCATCTACCAATAGGTGCCCTTCGTTGAGAAGAATTGGAAAACCTCCCTGGTCTTGATGGTTGAATCGTTGTTTTGAATGTACTGCTCGATATATTAGTCATTTAAATTAAAGTTATACACTATTACTACACACTGAAAGAGTCCTTATGTGACTTGTGTTTTACTCCTGAACTTATTTATCCTTTAGCCATAACAAAGGGGTTTAATATCTATTGACTCGAGACATTTCAGCTTTTCATTTATTTGTAAAACATTAGAAAAACATAATTCCACTTATAAGGTATTGTATATAGGCCAGTGACATTAACAAAAACATCTCAATTTAATCAATTTCAAATTCAGGTAGATAGACGGATGGGTAGATAGATAGGGGGATGGAGAGGTGGAGGGGTGGAGAGGTGGAGAGGTGGAGGGGTGTAGGGATGGAGAGGTGGAGAGAAGGAGAGGTGGAGGGATGGAGAGGAGGAGGGAAGGAGAGGTGGAGAGATGGAGAGGAGGAGGGAAGGAGAGGTGGAGAGAAGGAGAGGTGGAGGGAAGGAGAGGTGGAGAGAAGGAGAGGTGGAGGGAAGGAGAGGTGGAGAGAAGGAGAGGTGGAGAGAAGGAGAGGTGGAGGGATGGAGAGGTGGAGAGAAGGAGAGGTGGAGAGAAGGAGAGGTGGAGAGAAGGAGAGGTGGAGGGATGGAGAGGAGGAGGGAAGGAGAGGTGGAGAGATGGAGAGGAGGAGGAAGGAGAGGTGGAGGGATGGAGAGGTGGAGAGAAGGAGAGGTGGAGGGAGGGGGAGGTGGAGGGATGGAGAGGTGGAGGGATGGAGAGGAGGAGGGGGTGGAGAGGAGGAGGGAGTGACAGGAGGAGGGAGGGGGAGGTGGAGGGAGGGGGTGGTGGAGGGATGGAGAGGAGGAGGGAGGGGGGGGGTGGAGGGATGGAGGGAGGGGAGGTGGAGGGAGGGGTGGAGGGATGGAGGTGGAGGGAGGGGTGGAGGGATGGAGAGGTGGAGGGAGGGGACGTAGAGGGAGGGAGAAGTGGAGGAGGTGGAGGTAGAGGGAGGAGAGAGGTTAGGGAGGGAGGGGGAGGTAGAGAGGGAGGGAGGGAGGGAGGGAGGGAGGGAGGGAGGGAGGGAGGGAGGGAGGGAGGGAGGGAGGGAGGGAGGGAGGGAGGGAGGGAGGGAGGAGAGGAGAAGAGAGGGAGGGACCACTCAGCTAAGAGCCTGTGGGTAGTCGTAGAGCTTTCGACGCCTTGACACACACACAGACAGACACACAGCTAGTAGAAAATCAATACAAGGTAATAGATCAGACGGACCACACTCAACCTTACTGCCCTTATACCACAGGGGAGGAAAGAGGGGAGGAAAGAGGAGAGGAGAGGAGAGGTGAGAAGAGAAGCGGAGAGGAGAGGAGAGGAGAGGAGAGGAGAGGAGAGGAGAGGAGAGGAGAGGAGAGGAGAGGAGAGGAGAGGAGAGGAGAGGAGAGGAGAGGAGAGGAGAGGAATGGGAGGAGAGGAATGAGAGGAGAGGAGAGGAGAGGAGAGGAGAGTTTATCCCAACAACATCTAGTAAGTTTCTATTAAGGGGCAGATATAGGTGATTGATTATATGACAAAACACTGTGTTCTAGTATCACGTTAGTTTTTATGAGATCATTCAATCTCATACATAATCTTATCATAACAACATGTTATAACAATACAAAAATAGCCAGTATCTATATAGCCACCCCAGTCATAGACTGTTCTCTCTGTTACCGCACGGAAGGCGGTACCGGAACGCCAAGTCTAGGACCAAGAGGCTTGTGAACAGCTTCTACCACCAAGCCATAAGACTCCTGAACATCTAGTCAAATGACTACCCAGACTATTTGCATTGACCCCCCACCACCACCACCACCGCCCCTCTCTGTTATCATCTATGCATAGTCACTTTAATAACTCTACCTACATGTACATATTACCTCAACTAACCAGTGCCCCGGCACATTTACTCTGTACCGGCACCCCCCTGTATATATTGTTATTTTTTTACGGCTGCTATTTAATTACCTGTTACTTTTATCTCTTATTCTTATCCAAATTTTTTGAAACTGTAAGGTTTCACCTGTTGTATTTGGCGCATGTGACTAGTAAAATTAGATTTGATTTGATTAAAGACCTATAGGTGGCCTGGTAACTGCCTGAGATATTACTATCACATTAATACATAGATTAAAGACCTATAGGTGGCCTGGTAACTGCCTGAGATATTACTATCACATTAATACATAGATTAAAGACCTATAGGTGGCCTGGTAACTGCCTGAGATATTACTATCACATTAATACATAGATTAAAGACCTATAGGTGGCCTGGTAACTGCCTGAGATATTACTATCACATTAATACATAGATTAAAGACCTATAGGTGGCCTGGTAACTGCCTGAGATATTACTATCATATTAAAACATAGATTAAAGACCTATAGGTGGCCTGGTAACTGCCTGAGATATTACTATCACATTAATACATAGATTAAAGACCTATAGGTGGCCTGGTAACTGCCTGAGATATTACTATCACATTAAAACATAGATTAAAGACCTATAGGTGGCCTGGTAACTGCCTGAGATATTACTATCACATTAATACATAGATTAAAGACCTATAGGTGGCCTGGTAACTGCCTGAGATATTACTATCACATTAATACATAGATTAAAGACCTATAGGTGGCCTGGTAACTGCCTGAGATATTACTATCACATTAATACATAGATTAAAGACCTATAGGTGGCCTGGTAACTGCCTGTGATATTACTATCACATTAATAGATAGATTAAAGACCTATAGGTGGCCTGGTAACTGCCTGAGATATTACTATCACATTAATACATAGATTAAAGACCTATAGGTGGCCTGGTAACTGCCTGAGATATTACTATCACATTAATACATAGATTAAAGACCTATAGGTGGCCTGGTAACTGCCTGTGATATTACTATCACATTAATACATAGATTAAAGACCTATAGGTGGCCTGGTAACTGCCTGAGATATTACTATCACATTAATACATAGATTAAAGACCTATAGGTGGCCTGGTAACTACCTGAGATATTACTATCACATTAATACATAGATTAAAGACCTATAGGTGGCCTGGTAACTGCCTGAGATATTACTATCACATTAATAGATAGATTAAAGACCTATAGGTGGCCTGGTAACTGCCTGAGATATTACTATCACATTAATACATAGATTAAAGACCTATAGGTGGCCTGGTAACTGCCTGAGATATTACTATCACATTAATACATAGATTAAAGACCTATAGGTGGCCTGGTAACTGCCTGAGATATTACTATCACATTCATACATAGATTAAAGACCTATAGGTGGCCTGGTAACTGCCTGAGATATTACTATCACATTAATACATAGATTAAAGACCTATAGGTGGCCTGGTAACTGCCTGAGATATTACTATCACATTAATACATAGATTAAAGACCTATAGGTGGCCTGGTAACTGCCTGAGATATTACTATCACATTCATACATAGATTAAAGACCTATAGGTGGCCTGGTAACTGCCTGAGATATTACTATCACATTCATACATAGATTAAAGACCTATAGGTGGCCTGGTAACTGTCTGAGATATTAAGTGTCAAATCAAGCAGATAAAAGATTGTCATGATGGATTCTCCAGACTCAGCCAATCAGAAGGCCTCCAGAATCTGAATCAGCAAATTAAAAAAGTGTTAGTAAAACCAGCCATTTTAGCACCACTAACTAGTGATAGGCTAATGGAATGAGTTTTAGGCCTGGCAGCTCCGTCTCTCTCATCGGTCAGGGTGCCGCACATCAAGAGACAGGCAGAGAGGAGCAGAGGGTTTGGTTGAGGGTAAGAGACAGGCAGAGAGGAGCAGAGGCTTATTGTGAGGGTAAGGGACAGTCATAGAGGAGCAGAGGGTTAAGGTGAGGGTCAGGGACAGTCAGAGAGGAGCAGAGGGTTAAGGTGAGGGTCAGGGACAGTCAGAGAGGATCAGAGGGTTAAGGTGAGGGTAAGAGACAGGCAGAGAGGAGCAGAGGGTTAAGGTGAGGGTAAGAGACAGGCAGAGATGAGCAGAGGGTTAAGGTAAGGATCAGGGTGCCGCCC
>NC_088239.1:4709901-4792485 GCF_036934945.1 Oncorhynchus masou masou | reverse complement strand
CATATTTTTTTACCAGATTTTTACCTTGTCAGCTCTGGGATTCGATCTTGCAAACTTTCAGTCCAATTCTAACCACTAGTGCCAATGCTCTAACCACTAGGCTACCTGCCACACTCTAACCACTAGTCTAACCACTAGGACACCTGCCATATCTACACTCTAACCACTAGACTACCTGCAACCTCTACACTCTAACCACTAGGCCACCTGCCGCCTCTACAGTCTAACCACTAGTCTACCTGCCACCTCTACACTCTAACCAGAAGGCCACCTGCCATATCTACACTCTAACCAGTAGGCTACCTGCCACCTCTACACTCTAACCACTAGGCTACCTGCCACCTCTACACTCTAACCACTAGGCTACCTGCCTCCCACTAGGCTACTACACTCTAACCACTAGGCTACCTGCCACCTCTACACTCTAACCACTAGGCTACCTGTCACACTCTAACCACTCTAACCAATAGGCTACCTGCCTCCTCTACACTCTAACCACTAGGCTACCTGCCACTCTAACCACTACACTCTAACCACTAGTCTTCCTGCCACCTCTACACTCTACCTAACCACTAGTCTACCTGCCTCCTCTACACTCTAACCACTAGGGAAAATGCCTCCTCTACTCTAACCACTAGACTACCTGCCACCTCTACACTCTAACCAATAGTCTAACCTAGTCCCTGCCTCTACACTCTAACCACTAGTCTACCTGCCTCCTCTACACTCTAACCACTAGTCTACCTGCCTCCTCTACACTCTAACCACTAGGCTACCTACCCTGCCTCCTACACTCTAACCACTAGGGAAAATGCCTCCTCTACACTCTAACCACTAGGCTACCTGCCACCTCTACACTCTAACCACTAGGCTACCTGCCACCTCTACACTCTAACCAGTAGTCTACCTCCACCTAAACCACTAGTCTACCTGCCTCCTCTACACTCTAACCACTAGTCTACCTGCCACCTAACTCTAACCACTAGTCTACCTGCCTCCTCTACACTCTAACCACTAGTCTACCTGCCTCCTCTACACTCTAACCACTAGGCTACCTGAAACTCTAACCATTAGGCTACCTCCTCCTCTACACTCTAACCACTAGTCTACCTGCCTCCTCTACACTCCTAACCACACTAGGCTACCTGCTACCTGCCACCTCTACACTCTAACCACTAGTCTACCTGCCTCCTCTACACTCTAACCACTAGTCTACCTGCCTCCTCTACACTCTAACCACTAGTCTACCTGCCTCCTCTACACTCTAACCACTAGTCTACCTGCCTCCTCTACACTCTAACCACTAGGGAAAATGCCTCCTCTACACTCTAACCACTAGGCTACCTGCCACCTCTACACTCTAACCACTAGGCTACCTGCCACCTCTACACTCTAACCAGTAGTCTACCTGCCACCTCTACACTCTAACCACTAGTCTACCTGCCTCCTCTACACTCTAACCACTAGTCTACCTGCCACCTCTACACTCTAACCACTAGTCCCTACACTCTAACCACTAGTCTACCTCCTCTACACTCTAACCACTAGTCTACCTGCCTCCTCTACACTCTAACCACTAGGGAAAATGCCTCCTCTACACTCTAACCACTAGGCTACCTCTAACCACTAGTCCACCTCTACACTCTAACCACTAGGCTACCTGCCACCTCTACACTCTAACCAGTACCTGTCTACACTCTAACCACTAGGCTACCTGCCACCTCTACACTCTAACCACTAGTCTACCTGCCTCCTCTACACTCTAACCACTAGTCTACCTGCCACCTCTACACTCTAACCACTAGTCTACCTGCCACACTCTAACCACTCTACCTGCCACCTCTACACTCTAACCATCTACCTGCCTCCTCTACACTCTAACCACTAGTCTACCTGCCACCTCTACACTCTAACCACTAGTCTACCTGCCTCCTCTACACTCTAACCACTAGGCTACCTGCCACCTCTACACTCTAACCACTAGTCTACCCACCTCTACACTCTAACCACTAGTCTACCTGCCTCTACACTCTAACCACTAGTCTACCTGCCACCTCTACACTCTAACCACTAGTCTACCTGCCTCCTCTACACTCTAACCACTAGTCTACTTGCCTCCTCTACACTCTAACCACTAGTCTACTTGCCACCTCTACACTCTAACCACTAGTCTACCTGCCTCCTCTACACTCTAACCACTAGTCTACCTGCCACCTCTACACTCTAACCACTAGTCTACCTGCCTCCTCTACACTCTAACCACTAGTCTACCTGCCACCCCAGTGACACAAAAGGGCAAAAACAAGCATCTAAACAGCAGCTCGTTGGCTGCTCTTCGGTGGTCTGGATAACTTGTAGAGGAGCGAAGGTTTTTTAAGAGCCAGAAGGGAAATACATGGACTAATGAAGATACATCGTAAGAAGGTTCTAATGATGATCTTACCACTATGAAGGCCTCTGGGTAATGAGACCCTGAACTTAATTTCACCCGTCCGTTCCGCTCAGATCAGAACTATTATAAAATGTAGACGTTGTCTCCCATGTGAAGTGGATGTGAACCTTGACCCCTTGGCAACACAGTCAGAATCCCCCTCCTTGTTCTGAGGAAATATTCCCAGTACATCAGATGTCTATCTATGAGTAATCATGTAATTCCCCACATAATTAGGTTGAAATTGTCATTTTATTACAATAGCAAAGCTGGGCCAACGATAATCTACAAGGCACAGCTGAGATCCGTGCTCCATTCTGGGGTCAGACGGGCCAAATTCAGCAGAAAGAAAAAGGGATGGATATGTGTGCTACTGTACACCGCTGCTCTCCACAGTATCCAGACAGCTGATTGGAAGTTGTCTAATTCACACCAGGACTACGTCCCAAAACACAGCCTATTTTCTATATACTGCTTTGGTCCACTGCCCCATGGGCCCTGGTAAAAAGAAACACGCTACGTAGGGAATAGGATGTTACTTGGGACGCATCCCCAGCACTCCACTGAAGCACCTGCCTTTCGCCCAGCATGCTTCCCAGGGTTCCATTATTCCTTTCAAGAAGATGTTCGTTGCTATTTCTGAAGCTTGACATTTGTACTTGGTATGGTTAAAATACATTTATGAATTCATAGACACACCCATCATTTAGGTATATGTGTTTTTAGGTTGCTTCCCTTATGAGTGTTAGAGGAAGTTGGGAACTTCACAGAGGTGTTACTGATCTGGGTTTAAACACCCTTTGAAGGCTAAACGGTTCCGCGAAACTGCAACCGCCCCATACAGTGTTGGTGTTTTCTGCACATAAGGCTTTATATACAGTCACTGTTGTTGCTCTCTTTTGTTCATTCATCAGTGAGAGGAACATTTCCTGCACTCTGTCTGTCAGCTCTGTATTTCTCAAATTTCCCTCTCTCTCTCATTGGTCAGGAATGCTTCCTAATCCAAGGACACATTCCCATGCGTCCGTTAATCCCACTCCTTCTCCAACTGTGTTCCACATGAGAACTTCAGCAGAGCCGTCGGGAGTACCTTGAACGTATTTGTAAAACAAATTAATTCAAGCTTTATTTCTCACGAATACAACAAGTGTAGACATTACTGTGAAATGCTTACTTTCAAGCACTTAACCAACAGTGAAATTCAAGAAGAGTTAAGAAAATATTTACCAAATAAACTAAAGTAAAAAATAACACGATAACAATAGTGACATGGTTATATACAGGGGATTCCGGTACCGAGTCAGTGTGCGGGGTACAGGTGAGCTGAGGTCATCTGTATATGTTGGTAGAGGTGAAGTGACTACGCATAGATAATGAACAGCGAGTAGCAGCAGTGTACAAAACAAATGGAGAGGGGTGGGATCAATGAAAATAGTTTGGTTGGACATTTGATTAATTGTTCAGCAGTCTTGTGGCTTGGAGGTGGAAGATGTTAAGGAGATTCTTCGGACCAGGACTTGGGCCTCCAGTACCACTTGCCGTGAAATAGCAGAGAGAACAGTTTATGACTACGGTGGCTGGAGTCTTTGACCAGTTTTAGGGCCTTCCTCTGACACCGCCTGGTATAGAGGTCCTGGATGGCAGTAGCTTGGCCCCGGTGATGTACTGGGCCGTACGCACTACCCTCTGTAGCGCCTTGCGGTCAGATGCCGAGCAGTTAAATACGAGGAGGTGACGCAACCAGTCAGGATGCTCTCGATGGTGCAGCTGTAGACATTTTGAGGATGTGAGGACCAAGTCTTTTCAGTCTCCTGAGGGGGAATAGTTTTTGTCATGCCCTCATCACGTCTGTCTTGGTGTGTTTGGACCATTATAGTTCGTTGGTGATGTGGTCTTGCACTGAGGGAGAGGTTGTTGTCCTGACACCACACTGCCAGTTCTCTGAACTCCCCCCTATAGGCTGTCTCATTGTTGTCAGAGATCAGGCCTACCACTATTGTGTTGTCAGGTAACTTAATCATGGTGTTCGAGGCGTGTTTGGCCACACAGTCATGGGTGAACAGGGAGTACAGGAGGGGACTAAGTACACACCCATGAGGGGCTCCAGTGTTGAGGATCAGCGTGGCAGTCGTGTTGTTACCTACCCTTGCTGCCTGGGGGCGGCCAGTCAAGAAGTCCAGGATCCAGTTGCAGAGGGATGTATTTAGTCCCAGGGTCCTTAGCTTAGTGATGAGCTTTGTGGGCACTATGATGTTGAATGTTGAGCTGTAGGCAATGAACAGCTCTCTCACATAGGTGTTCCTTTTGTCCAGATGGGAAAGGGCAGTGTGGAGTGCGATAGAGATTTCATCTTTTGTGGATCTGTTGGGGACGGTATGTGAATTGGAGTGGCTCTAGGGTATCCAGGAGGATGTTGTTGATGTGAGCCATGACCAGCCTTTCAAAGCACTTCATGGCTAACGACGTGAGTGCTATGGAGTGGTAATCATTTAGGCAGGATACCTACGCTTCCTTGGACACAGGGCTATGGTGGGCTGCTTGAAACATGTAGGTTTCATGTAGTTTCTTTACAGACTCGGTCAGGGAGAGGTTGAAAATGTCAGTGAAGTCACTTGCCAGTTGGTCAGCACATGCGTTGAGTACACATCTTGGTAATCCGTCTGGCCTGTTTAAAGTTCTTCCTCACATCAGCTACCGAGAGCATTTTCACACAGTCATCCAGAACAGCTGGTGCTCTCGTGCATTCTTCAGTGTTGCTGGCCTTCAACCGAGCATATAAGGCATTTAGCTCGTCTGGGAGGCTCGCGTCACTGGGCAGCTCGCGTCTGGGTTTCCCTTTGTAATCCATAATAGTTTTCGAGCCCTGCCACTTCTGACGAGCGTCAGAGCCGGTGTTGTAGAATTCAATCTTAATCCTGCATTTACACGTTGCTTGTTTGACGGTTCGTCTGAGGGCATAGCGGGATTTCTTATAAGCCTCCGGATTAGTGTCCCACTCCTTGAAAGTTTCAGCTTTAGCCTTTAGCTCAATGCAGATGTTGCCTATAATCCATGGCTTCTGGTTGGGAATGTACGTACGGTCGCTGTGGGGGCAATGTCTGCGATGCACTTATTGATGAAGCAGATGACTGAGGTGGTATACTCCTCAATGCCATTGGATGAATCCTGGAACATATTCCAATCTGTGCTAGAGAAACAGTCCTGTTGCGTAGCATCCGTGTCATCTGACCACTTCCGTATTGAGCGAGTCACTGGTACTTCCTGCTTTAGATTTAATTGTAAGCAAGAATCATGATGAAATAATTGTGGTCAGTTTTGCCAAATGTAGGGTAAGGGAGAGTTTTGTATGCATTCTGTGGCTGGATTAAAGGTGGTCAAGAGTTTTTTTTCCTCTGGTTGCACATGTGACGTGCTGTTAAAAATGTTATAAAATGGAATTAAGTTTGCATTCAAGTTCCCGGCCACTAGGAGCGCTGCTTCTGGATTAACATTTTCCTTGTTTGCTTTTGGCCTTATAGAGTTGGTTGAGTCTTAGTGTCTTAGTGCCAACATCGGTCTGTGGTGGTAAATAGATAGCTACGAATAATGTAGATGAGAACTCTCTTGGTAGATAATGTGGTCTACAGCTTATCATAAGGTACTCTACCTCAGGTGAGCAATACCTCGAGACTTCTTTAACATTAGACTTTGCGCTCCAGCTGTTATTGACAAATAGACACACACCCCCACCCCTCGTCTTACCAGAGGTAACTTCTCTGTTCTGCCGGTGGAAGGAAAATCCCGCCAACTCTATATTATCCTTGTCGTCGTTCAGCCACGACTCGGTGAAACATAAGATATTACAGTTTTTAATGTCCCTTTGGTAGGATAATCGTAATCGTTGGTTATCAATTTTAATTTTATTTTTCAATGATTGCATGTTTCGCAAGTACAGTGCCTTGCAAAAGTATTCGGCCCCCTTGAACTTTGCGACCTTTTGTCACATTTCAGGCTTCAAACATAAAGATATAAAACTGTATTTTTTTGTGAAGAATCAACAACAAGTGGGACACAATCATGAAGTGGAACGACATTTATTGAATATTTCAAACTTTTTTAACAAATCAAAAACTGAAAAATTGGGCGTGCAAAATTATTCAGCCCCCTTAAGTTAATAATGTGTAGCGCCACCTTTTGCTGCGATTACATTTAATTCCAAAACCAACGGCATAAAAATAACAAGATATGGGTACAAAAACCCGTCGAGCACCAATCAACACGTGCACAAGCACTTACAATAAAAAATCCCTGGGGGGGTGGGGGAGCAGAGGATTAAATACACAACAAGTGATTGAGGGAATTGAAACCAGGTGTGAGGAAAAACAAGACAAAACACATGAAAAATGAAAAGTGGTTGGATGATGGCTAGAAGACCGGCGACGCGCCACCCGAACAGGGAGAGGACCCGACTTTGGTGGAAATCGTGACATCGTCTCAGAATCAAATATAGTTACACCATTAAGATCATAATGAATAAGATTTTATCTGATCCCGGTCCTGATGGCGGAGTTGAATGAAGAGTTTGTGGGTTTGATTCCCTTCCGGCATTAGCTACATACTAAACCCTGAACAAAAACGCTGTCATTCTAGATCCTACTTCTAAACATCTAGCTAAACATAGTGAAACGTGGATAGTTGTTGTTCACTAAGTGACTGCTAAACCTGCTCCATGTCTGTGTATCATGTTGTATTTCTGTATCAGAATATAAATGAATCTGATGTAGATTATATATATATATATATATATATATATAAAAATATATATATATATATATATATTCTGAAACAGAATTATATATATATATAAATCTACATCATGTTGTAATGTTGTATCTACATCCAGTATTCCAAAACTAGGGAACACGCAATGCCGTCGGGGGTTCGCTAACTAAAAATATGATTCACATAAAAATAATATATATATCTCAGCAAAAAAAGAAAAGTCCTCTCACTGTCAACTGCGTTTATTTTCAGCGAACTTAACATGTGTAAATATTTGTATGAACATAACAACATTTAACAACTGACACATAAACTGAACAAGTTTAATTAACAGATGGAATAATGTGTCCCTGAACAAAAGGTGGGGGGTCAAAATCAAAAGTAACAGTCAGTATCTGGTGTGGCCACCAGCTGCATTAAGTACTGCAGTGCATCTCCTCATCATGGATTACACCAGATTTGCCAGTTCTTGTTGTGAGATGTTACCCAACTCTTCCACCAAGGCACCTGCAAGTTCCTGGACATTTCTGGGGGGGAATGGCCCTAGCCCACACCCTCCGATCCAACAGGTCCCAGACGTGCTCAATGGGATTGAGATCCGGGCTCTTCGCTGGCCATGACAGAATACTGACATTTCTGTCTTGCAGGAAATCATGCACAAAACGAGCAGTATGGCTGGTGGCATTGTAATGCTGGAGGGTAATGTCAGGATGAGCCTGCAGGAAGGGTACCACATGAGGGAGGAGGATGTATATTCCCTGTAACGCACAGCGTTAAGATTGCTTGCAATGACAACAAGCTCAATCCGACACATCGCCCCAGACCATGACGGACCCTTCACCTCCAAATCGATCCCGCTCTAGACTACAGGCCTCGGTGTTATGCTCATTCCTTCAATGATAAACGCGAATCCAACCATCACCCCTGGTGAGACAAAATCATGACTCGTCAGTGAAGAGCACATTTTGCCAGTCCTGTCTGGTCCAGTGAAGGTGGGTTGGTGCCCATAGGCGACGTTGTTGCCGGTGATGTGTTGCCGGTGATGTCTGGTGAGGACCTGCCTTACAACAGGCCTACAAGCCCTCAGTCCAGCCCCTCTCAGCATGTTGAGGACAGTCTAAGCACTGATGGAGGGATTGTGTGATCCAGGTATAACTCGGGAAGTTGTTGTTGCCATCCTGTACCTGTCCCGCAGGTGTGATGTTGGGATGGACCGATCCTGTGCAGGTGTTGCTACACGTGGTCTGCCACTGCGAGGATGATCAGCTTTCCGTCCTGTTTCCCTGTAGGGCTGTCTAAGGTGTCTCACAGTACTGACATTGCACTGCCACATCTGCATTCCTCTTGCCTCCTTGCAGCATGCCTAAGGCACATTTACGCAGATGAGCATTGACCCTGGGCAACTTTCTTTTGGTGTTTTTAGAAGTCAGTAGAAAGGCCTCTTTAGTGTCCTAAGTTTTCATAACTGTGACCTTAATTGCATACCGTCTGTAAGCTGTTAGTGTCTTAACACCGTTCCACAGGTGCATGGCCATTAATTGTTTATGGTTCATTGAACAAGAATGGGAAACAGTGTTTAAACCCTTTACAATGAAGATCTGTGAAGTTATTTCGATTTTTACAAATTATCTTTGAAAACAGGGTCCTGAAAAAGGGATGTTTATGTTTCTGCTGAGGTTATATATAATTTTAAAAATAGTTTTTTTTCTTCATATTTTCAAACAGTACATTTATATTTTCCAATGGGGCTAAACATTTGGGTGAGGTTTTTTCTCAAACCTCGTTTCACAGTCAAAAATAAAAGTAAACCATATAGTCTTCACCGAATATATATAAATACAGGTAGCCTATTCAAATAATTAACATCCAACCACATTAACCGTGCCTCTCTCTAGGGAAACCTTCCCTCTTGCTCAGACATTTAGAAACAAAACATGACAAATTTGAAAAACAAGCCATGGGAGATTTTTTGAGCGAGAATAAAGACGATTTTTGAGTAGTAAGACATGAATAAAAGATACCATTAATAAGAAGGGTCTAGAAGCTACTGAGTGGCTAGAACAGGGATGCCGCATACTATTGTGGAAGAATTCATTCTTCCTGCTGCTGCAGATATAACAATGCTGGGGGAAAATGCCCAAAAACCTATATACTGTAGACAATGCCTTCGTCAAACAACTTGGTTTCACGACCCATCAGTGACATGGCAGTAGATGTTTTGAAACAATCCCTGCTTCACATACAAGCCAGTGAATTACATGCATTACAGCTGGAGGAGTCAACTTACGTGTCAAGCCTGGCACAGCTCCTGGTATGTCCATTACATTTATGGGGGGTCAATTAAGGAAGACATTCTCTTAAGGAAACCACTGGAAACCAGGACAACATGAGAGGACATTTTTAAAGTACTGGACATCATTGTGACATCAAATGGACTTTGGTGGTCAAGATGTGTTGGTATCTGTACTGATGGCACAAAAGCCATGACAGGGAGACATAATGGAGTGGAAACGCAAGTGCAAGCAGTTGATCCTGACGCCACTTGGGTACACTTCTACATCCACGAGAGGGTCTTGGGTACACTGCTACATCCACCTAGAGGCTCTTGGGTACACTGCTACATCCACCTAGATACTCTTGGGTACACTGCAGCATCCACCTAGAGGTTCTTGGGTACACTGCCACATCCACCGAGAGGCTCTTGGGTAAACTGCTACATCCACCTAGAGGCTCTTGGGTACACTGCTACATCCACCTAGAGGCTCTTGGGTACACTGCAGCATCCACCTAGAGGCTCTTGGGTACATTGCTACATCCACCTAGAGGCTCTTGGGTACACTGCAGCATCCACATAGAGGGTCTTGGGTACACTGCAGCATCCACCTAGAGGGTCTTGGGTACACTGCCACATCCACCTAGAGGGTCTTGGGTACACTGCTACATCCACCTAGAGGGTCTTGGGTACACTGCTACATCCACCTAGAGGGTATTGGGCAGACTGCAGCATCCACCTAGAGGGTCTTGGGTACACTGCTACATCCACCTAGAGGGTCTTGGGTACACTGCAGCATCCACCTAGAGGGTCTTGGGTACACTGCAGCATCCACCTAGAGGGTCTTGGGTACGCTGCCACATCCACCTAGAGGGTCTTGGGTACACTGCAGCATCCACCTAGAGGGTCTTGGGTACACTGCAGCATCCACCTAGAGGGTCTTGGGTACACTGCAGCATCCACCTAGAGGGTCTTGGGTACACTGCAGCAACCACCTAGAGGGTCTTGGGTACACTGCAGCATCCACCTAGAGGGTCTTGGGTACACTGCAGCATCCACCTAGAGGGTCTTGGGTACACTGCAGCATCCACCTGGAGGGTCTTGGGTACACTGCAGCATCCACCTAGATGGTCTTGGGTACACTGCAGCATCCACCTAGAGGGTCTTGGGTACACTGCAGCATCCACAGAGAGGCTCTTGGGTACATTGCTACATCCACCTAGAGGCTCTTGGGTACACTGCTACATCCACCGAGAGGCTCTTGGGTACACTGCAGCATCCACCGAGAGGCTCTTGGGTACACTGCTACATCCACCTAGAGGCTCTTGGGTACACTGCTACATCCACCTAGAGGCTCTTGGGTACACTGCTACATCCACCTAGAGGCTCTTGGGTACACTGCACATCCACCGAGAGGCTCTTGGGTACACTGCTACATCCACCGAGAGGCTCTTGGGTACACTGCTACATCCACCGAGAGGCTCTTAGGTACACTGCTACATCCACCTAGAGGCTCTTGGGTACATTGCTACATCCACCTAGAGCATCTTGGGTACACTGCTACATCCACCGAGAGGCTCTTGGGTACACTGCTACATCCACCGAGAGGCTCTTGGGTACACTGCTACATCCACCGAGAGGGTACACTGCTACATCCACCGAGAGGCTCTTGGGTACACTGCTACATCCACTGAGAGGCTCTTGGGTACACTGCAGCATCCACCGAGAGGCTCTTAGGTACACTGCAGCATCCACCGAGAGGCTCTTGGGTACACTGCAGCATCCACCGAGAGGCTCTTGGATGCACTACTACATCAACCGAGAGGCTCTTGGGTACACTGTAGCATCCACCGAAAGGCTCTTGGATGCACTGCAGCATCCACCGAGAGGCTCTTTGATGCACTGCAGCATCCACCGAGAGGCTCTTGGATGCACTGCAGCATCCACCAAGAGGCTCTTGATGCCTGACAGTTTGCAAGACATTTTGGACACTACGGTGAAAATTGTTAACTTTGTTAAAGCAAGGCCCCAGAACTCTCGTGGATTTTCTGCATTCCACAATGACATGGGCAGCGACCATGTAACGCTTTTACAACATACGGAAGTGCTGGTTATCAAGGGGCAAAGTATTTACCACTTTTCTTTTATTGAGAGACGAGACAAAAATGTTCACTTGTCTGACCACTTGCATGACGGCGAGTTTCTCACACGACTGGCCTATCTGTGTGATGTTTTTTCTCACCTGAATGATCTTAATCTAGGATAACAGGGACTCTCTGCAACTATATTCAATGTGCAGGACAAAATTGAGGCAATGATTAAGAAGTTGGAGCTCTTTTCTGTCTGCATTAAAAACTTATTCGGGATCGGTGTCCCATCCACGGGACAGTTGCAATTAGCATGAGGTTGTAAGTAACAAGAAAATTTCCCAGGACATAGACTTATCTGATTTTGACAGAAAGCTTACATTCTTGTTAATCTAACTGCACTGTCCAATTTAAAGTAGCTATTACAGTGAAAGAATACCATGTTACAGTTTTTTTCGATTGCTAAACGACAGTGGACACAACTGGAGTCACATGTGCAAAACTCTAACTACAGTCTGCACAGCAGCAGTTCATGTGGACCAAACTCTAGTTCATTTTTCATTGCCTGAACACAGTTTTCAAAACTCTACACACTTATCCCATGACTGTAGGGGGGGGGTCCCAAACCATTAGTGTCCTATATACTGTAGTAAGGGTCCCAAACCATTAGTGCACTATATATTGTAGGAAGGGTTCCAAACCATTCAAGTATTATATACTGTAGGTAGGGTCCCAAACATCAGTGCGCCATATACTGTATGTAGGGTTAGAAACCTAGGGTACTATTTAATGAGGGTCACAAACAATTTGAGACGATATAAAGATTGTCCCAAACTATTGGAGTAATGAATGGCTATACTGTACATGCTTATTGTTTTGGCCATGGGAGTAATTACCCCAAGGCTTAGCGGTTACACATATGGTTTTAAAGAGGACATTTTAATATTTTGCCCACCAACATGGTTTGTCAGTTTTGTTTTTACCTCAATCAAATGTTTTATGTGATTCCCAAATATAACCCTATCTCCTGCAGTATATAGTGCACTACTTTTCACCAGAGCCCTATGAGTAGTAGGGTGGTTGTAAACGGTATAGATTGCCATTTGTGACACAACCCCAGTCCACTCAGTGGTGTGCCTGATAGACGGAGCGGACAGGTGCAACGCTCAAAGCTGTGACATCAGCGGTGGCCGTTTTGTGTTTTCTTCCTCGACCGACTCTCGGTTCCCATGGTCACCACTGTGGTTCCACAGCTGCAGAGCGGAACGAATGGTGTGTGACAAGAGATAGAGAACATGTGGCCATTAAGAGAGTATGCATGCATCTCAAATGGTACCCTATTCCCATTTTTAGGGCATTACTTTGGACTAGAGCTCTGTGGACCAGTCTAAAAATAGGGTACACTCTAGGGAATAGGGTACCATTCAGGACAACGCCAATGGAATCACTGAGGAGGATATCTGTGACTCCTTTTAACAGAGTCAACCTGTATTTGAGACCAGATTGAAATGGTTTAATGGTAAACTTTAAGATGTAGGTGGTACGCTTTGACCAAGCTATTTTTTGATGCAGAATTAAATGGTTTAACAGTTATTAACTTACATTGTGCAATGACTAATCTATTTTTGATGTTGGGACTTTTAAACAACTTTAGAAGGTACTTAAGATGTTACACTTAATCCATATTTATATAGTTAGGGCTCTGTGAAATGATAAACAACAGCTGTTAGCAGACCATTATATTTGATATGTAAAAATCTCCTGTTCTACTTTGTCCTGGTGTTGGCACATTTCACTAATCCATTTGTGCTAGAACATGTTGCTGACAACATAACTATGCTATCTGTTATGCTACCACTTAGTACAGATTCATCAGATTGCACACTAGGAGAGAGGCAATGGTTTTGTGGAATATACAGTGACCTTCTGGAAAATGTACTGTACCTTTACCAGAATGTCCAGGTTTCACACAAATTCCTGTTTGAGTGTTCATCGAATCAGGAGGAATTGAGAACGGAGGGAATCCTTCAATTGGGATTTTGGGTAATGTTACAGGAATAGGACACCATTTGGGATCCGTGGGCCGCAAACGTTAAAAGTCATGATGTCAGAATGTTCTAGAAGCACGCTGTTGTTCCCACAACGTTATGATGTCAGAATGTTCTAGAAGCACGCTGTTGTTCCCACGACATTATGATGTCAGAATGTTCTAGAAGCACGCTGTTGTTCCCACAACGTTATGATGTCAGAATGTTCTAGAAGCACTCTGTTGTTCCCACGACATTATGATGTCAGAATGTTCTAGAAGCACTCTGTTGTTCCCACGACATTATGATGTCAGAATGTTCTAGAAGCACGCTGTTGTTCCCACAATGTTATGATGTCAGAATGTTCTAGAAGCACGCTGTTGTTCCCACAACGTTTTGATGTCAGAATGTTCTAGAAGCACGCTGTTGTTCCCACAGTGTGTGCTTTACAGCCCAGGGCATAGAGTACTACCGCTCAGCTGAGAAAACCACTTTTAACACTTTCTTTGGAAGCTAGGTTTGGGGACAAGAAAACAGAGAAAATATATACACTCTTTCAGACAAGAGCCCACATCTGTCTGGGATCTTTATGGAGCATGTCAGCTAATCACCACACCTATTTTACCCAGCCCTGGCTAGCCTTTCACTACACCAGCCCAAACCCCCTGGCTCTTACCCAGCCCTGGCTAGCCTTTCACTACACCAGCCAACACCCCCTGGCTCTTACCCAGCCCTGGCTAGCCTTTCACTACACCAGCCCACACCCCCTGGCTCTTACCCAGCCCTGGCTAGCCTTTCACTACACCAGCCCAAACCCCCTGGCTCTTACCCAGCCCTGTCCTAAACCCGATGAGCTAACAGGCTAGTCTTTCACTACACCAGCCCAACCCCCTGGCTCTTACCCAGCCCTGTCCTAAACCCGATGAGCTAACAGGCTAGTCTTTCACTACACCAGCCCACACCCCCTGGCTCTTACCCAGCCCTGGCTAGCCTTTCACTACACCGGCCCAAACCCCCTGGCTCTTACCCAGCCCTGTCCTAAACCCGATGAGCTAACAGGCTAGTCTTTCACTACATCAGCCCACACCCCCTGGCTCTTACCCAGCCCTGGCTAGCCTTTCACTACACCAGCCCACACCCCCTGGCTCTTACCCAGCCCTGGCTAGCCTTTCACTACACCAGCCCACACCCCCTGGCTCTTACCCAGCCCTGGCTAGCCTTTCACTACACCAGCCCACACCCCCTGGCTCTTACCCAGCCCTGGCTAGCCTTTCACTACACCAGCCCACACCCCCTGGCTCTTACCCAGCCCTGGCTAGCCTTTCACTACACCAGCCCACACCCCCTGGCTCTTACCCAGCCCTGGCTAGCCTTTCACTACACCAGCCAACACCCCCTGGCTCTTACGCAGCCCTGTCCGAAACCCGATGAGCTAACAGGCTATTCTTTCACTACACCAGCCCACACCCCCTGGCTCTTACCCAGCCCTGGCTAGCCTTTCACTACACCGGCCCACACCCCCTGGCTCTTACCCAGCCCTGGCTAGCCTTTCACTACACCGGCCCACACCCCCTGGCTCTTACCCAGCCCTGGCTAGCCTTTCACTACACCAGCCCACACACCCTAGATCTTACCCAGCCCTGGCTAGCCTTTAACTACACCGGCCCACACCCCCTGGCTCTTACCCAGCCCTGCCTAGCCTTTCACTACATCAGCCCACAACCCCTGGCTCTTACCCAGCCCTGGCTAGCCTTTCACTATACCAGCCCACACCCCCTGGCTCTTACCCAGCCCTGGCTAGCCTTTCACTATACCAGCCCACCCCCTGGCTCTTACCCAGCCCTGGCTAGCCTTTCACTACATCAGCCCACAACCCCATGGCTCTTACCCAGCCCTGGCTAGCCTTTCACTACATCGGCCCACACCCCCTGGCTCTTACCCAGCCCTGGCTAGCCTTTCACTACACCAGCCCACCCCCCCTGGCTCTTACACAGCCCTGGCTAGCCTTTCACTACACCAGCCCACACCCCCTGGCTCTTACCCAGCCCTGGCTAGCCTTTCACTACATCAGCCCACAACCCCTGGCTCTTACCCAGCCCTGGCTAGCCTTTCACTATACCAGCCCACACCCCCTGGCTCTTACCCAGCCCTGGCTAGCCTTTCACTACATCAGCCCACAACCCCTAGCTCTTACCCAGCCCTGGCTAGCCTTTCACTACACCAGCCCACACCCCATGGCTCTTACCCAGCCCTGGCTAGCCTTTCACTACACCAGCCCACACCCAGCATGGCTCTTACCCAGCCCTGGCTAGCCTTTCACTACATCGCCCACACCCCCTGGCTCTTACCCAGCCCTGGCTAGCCTTTCACTACATCGGCCCACACCCCTGGCTCTTACACAGCCCTGGCTAGCCTTTCACTACACCAGCCCACACCCCTGGCTCTTACCCAGCCCTGGCTAGCCTTTCACTACACCAGCCCACACCCCTGGCTCTTACCCAGCCCTGGCTAGCCTTTCACTACACCAGCCCACACCCCCTGGCTCTTACCCAGCCCTGGCTAGCCTTTCACTACACCAGCCCACACCCCTGGCTCTTACCCAGCCCTGGCTAGCCTTTCACTACACCAGCCCACACCCCCTGGCTCTTACCCAGCCCTGGCTAGCCTTTCACTACACCAGCCCACACCCCCTGGCTCTTACCCAGCCCTGGCTAGCCTTTCACTACACCAGCCCACACCCCCTGGCTCTTACCCAGCCCTGGCTAGCCTTTCACTACACCAGCCCACACCCCCTGGCTCTTACCCAGCCCTGGCTAGCCTTTCACTACACCAGCCCACACCCCCTGGCTCTTACCCAGCCCTGGCTAGCCTTTCACTACACCAGCCCACACACCCTGGCTCTTACCCAGCCCTGGCTAGCCTTTCACTACACCAGCCCACACCCCCTGGCTCTTACCCAGCCCTGGCTAGCCTTTCACTACACCAGCCCACACCCCCTGGCTCAGCCCTGTTCTAAACACAACGAGCTAACAGGCTAGTATTTTGTAAGGCTCATCAACTGTGTCAAGGCTCTGGAATTACACCAGTGTTCTCACATGCACACACAACCAAAAGTGGGTTCCACACAAAATGGCAAATTTGTGAAGATCCTCCTTACTATATTTTATTGGGGTTTCTTCTTGAAAACAGAGAAGAAGGGGAACAGGCTTTTTGCTAACATTAATCTACAGTGTCTACGGCTCATCTACTATCTGTCCGTATGGTGTATAATCAGGGTCTCCTTTGAACCAACCTGACCCTCAAACTCAGTGTCTGTCAACCAGGACCTTAACCAACTCTACACGTATCATAGTCATGCATAATACTAGTCAAATGTTAGTCAGAGGTGTTTGCAAAAATGTTCTCCTCTTCTCAGCTCCTGACTGCTGTTGCAGGGAAGGGGATGTTTTGGTCAACCAAAGACTAGTTGTTATAAAGAGTCCATGTTACTGAGGAAAAGGTCAGCCACTTCAGCTGTTCGTTCCACACAAAAAAATATGACATTTATTTTTATCGTTTAGGCATAACATTTATTGAATGCTTTTACGGATTTCAGTTTTGGTAGATTTTTTAAATATTTTTAAATGTCACCCCTTCAAAAAGTTCTAAACAACCTTATAGTATAATGGTTTTGGAATGACAGTCACAGGGACCACAGCTTGAGACCTGCTCAGGGTGTCCCCCTCATGAACTACGTGGGAGTTAGGAATTGTATGGCATCATTTAAAACCTGTCCTGGTTGAGTGTTAGGCACAGTTCATTATTCATAGGCAATACTCATTTATGTGCTAGCTGAAATATAAATAAGTCTACTAAAGTAATCAGACCTATTCTTACTATAATTCACATAATATAATATATAATATATATAATATAAGTGTTGGTCCCATGTTTCATGATCTAAAAAAAAAAAGATTTTCGTTTTTTATTTCTAGCAAATTTTGTGCAACATCCCTGTTAGTGAGCATTTATCTTTTGCCAAGATAATCCATCCATCTGACAACTGTGGCACATCAAGAAGCTGATTAAACAGCAGTTACCTTAAATAGGTGGAACTTGTGCTGTGGCCAATACATGCACTTTAAATTGTGCAGTTTTGTCAAACAACATAATGTCACAGATGTCTCAAGTTGAGGGAGCGTGGAATTGGGCATCCTGACTGCAGGAATGTCAACCAGAGCTGTTGCCAGAGCATTGAATGTTCATTTCTCTACCATAAGCCACCTCCAACGTCATTGTAGAGAGTACGTCCAACCGGCCTCACAACCGCAGACCATGTGTAACCACACCAGCCCAGGACCTTCACATCCGGCTTCTTCACCTGCGGAATCTTCTGAGACCAGCCACCTGGACATCTGATGAAACTGTGGAGTATTTCTGTCTGTACTAAAGCCCTTTTGTGTGGAAAAACTCAATCTGATTGGCTGGGCCTGGCTCCAAAGTGGGTGGGCCTATGCCCTCCCAAGCCCGCCCATGGCTGCACACCTGCCCAGTCAAGTGAAAATCCATAGATTATGGCCTATTAAATTTATTTAAATGAACTGAATTCCTTATATTAACTGAAACTCAATAAAATCATTGAAATTGTTGCATGCTGCGTTTACATTTTTGTTCAGGATAATTTTGTCATATATATAGGTCTCTATAAAATCTAATACATTTTTCAGAAATTCTAGTTTTGTTATTTTCCAAATTCCGTTTTCTCTGTTTTATTTTCTCAGGTTACGGATTTGTCCAAATCTTTTCAGGTTTTTCGCTCTCAAGTGCAGTTTTTTTTAAATAGATGAACAACAACATTTGATGTTCTAATATGTTCTAATGCTTTAAACACACCAGGAGACCTTTTTTGACGCCTGGAAAAACATTTGAAAAAAAACGTGTCGTTCCCTTCAATTGAACTGTGGCCTTGTGACTGTTGTCTTATTGTCCTGATGGTTTTCATTCGTAATCGTCGGTTACACGATTTGACAGTAAATGTGGCGGCCTTACTCAATACACACGGAACCAGTCCCTTTTGAGAAAATCTTTGGGGTTTATACGAAATGGGGTTTAAATTGACTAGTTTGTGGTTTATAGGTCAGTATTACTCGGATAGTCCCAAGTAGATGGATTGTTGATGTTTAGTGGATGTTCACTAACTGTCAACAACATTTCAACAAACCATCCACCAACCATAACCATATCCTTAAACTTTACCCTAACCAGCAGTTTTTCATTTTTTATTTATCCATTATTTTACCAGGTGAGTTGACTGAGAACACATTCTCATTTACAGCAACGACCTGGGGAATAGTTACAGGGGAGAGGAGGGTGATGAATGAGCCAATTGTAAACTGAGGATTGTAAGGTGACCATGATGGTTTGAGGGCCAGATTGTGAATTTAGCCAGGACACCAGGGTTAACACACCTACTCTTACAATAAGTGCCATGGGATCTTTAATGACCTCTGAGAGTCAAGACACCCGTTTAACGTCCCAGCCGAAAGACAGCACCCTACACAGGGCAGTGTCCCCAATCACTGCCCTGGGGCATTGGGATATTTTTTAGAACAGAGGAAAGAGTGCCTCCTACTGGCCCTCCAACACCACTTCCAGGAGCATCTGATCTCCCATCCAGGTACTGACAACCAACCCTGGACCAAGTGATATGCCCAGTTGCATTCAACCGATAGTTAGTTGATAGTTTGACCATTTAGATCCAGACCAGTAATCCAGCCAGCAGTGATATCCAGACCATCTGTATATCAGCAGATGGGACTATCCAGACTCTGATAGCAGATGGGACAGACCATTGCATACTCCAGACCATCTGATATCAGCAGATGGGACTATCCAGACCATCTGATATCAGTTTGACCATCTGTAGCAGATGGCACTATCAGATGGGATATCAGCTATCCAGACCATCTGTATAGCAGATGGGAGTATCAGATTTGAGTAGATGGGGGAGCCAGATCTGACTATCCAGACCATCTGTATATCAGCAGATGGGAGTATCCAGACCATCTGTATATCAGCAGATGGGACTATCCAGACCATCTGTACATCAGCAGATGGATGGGACACTATCCATTTTGATTTGACCATCTGTACATCAGCAGATGGGACTATCCAGACCATCTGTATATCAGCAGATGGATGGGAGTATCCAGATAGAGTGGGACTAAGCATTTTGATTTGACTATCCAGACCATCTGTATATCAGCAGATGGGAGTATCAGCAGATAGAGTGGGACTAAGCTAAGTTCCATTTTGATTTCCCAGCCACATATACAGTATGAGTATTTGATTTGATACTTTTTATTAGTTCCATGCAAAATTACAGCATTCAGTTACAGCAGCTTTCAAAAGAGTTAAAAATATACACACTAAATATACACACTAATTCCAATCATTTGTTACTCAAATGCAACCACACACTATTTCAAGTTATTTCAATCTTATGCAATCACCCACTATTTCAATCTTATGCAATCATTATTGCATGCATACAGTAGGTATGAAGTCAGAGAGACAAATATAGCATTTGCCATGAGGGAGAGAGTGAGTGAGAGAGTGTGAGTGAGTGAGTGAGTGAGTGAGTGAGTGAGTGAGTGAGTGAGTGAGTGAGTGTGAGAGTGAGTGAGTGTGAGTGAGTGAGTGTGAGAGTGAGTGAGTGAGTGTGAGTGTGAGTGAGTGTGTGTGAGTGTGAGAGAGTGAGAGAGTGAGAGTGAGAGTGAGTGAGTGAGAGTGAGAGACAACAGAATGGCTTGATAACATTCTGAATAATAAATGAGAATTCAACAATCAACGTGCATCAGAACTAGTATCCCTACTGATAGGTCATTCATGCTAATCATACTATCCTACAAGACGTTTTAAAATCAGTTCAATTATTGTATTTTTACAGATTACAATCTACTGTATTTTAAATGTGCAATATAATATAATAATATGTCTTAATAGCGGTAATATCTTAGTTGTTGTATAGTTGATGGTCACCTGTTAAGGTGAAGTACTCAAACGTTCTTGTTCTTGATTGCCTTCATCAGCGGGATCCACTTAGAGCATTTGGCTTGACCCCAGTTTGACATTTGCCTGTGACCTTTGACATCTGTGGGCCCGTCATGTTCATCTGCCTCCGAGGTGATCTCCATCTTCTGGATCATCAGCTTCATCAGGTCGTGCTGCTTCTCCAGCACACTAGATATCTCCTTCAGTCTGTATGGGATTATATAGATATATACACACAGGATATCTCTTTCAGTCTGTATGGGATTATATAGATATATATACACTAGATATCTCCTTCAGTCTGTATGAGATTATATAGATATATATACACAGGATATCTCCCTCAGTTATTAACATAGAAACATATATACTGGACATCTCCTTCAGTCTGTAGAGGAACATAGAAATAGAAATACTGGATATCTCCTTTAGTCTATGACATAGAAACATACACACAGGATACCTCCTTTAGTCTATAACATAGAAACACACACAAGATACCTCCTTCAGTCTATAACATAGAAACATACAGACTGATGGAGATGTCCAGTGTGTAAGACAAGACCACTAGAGGCTGCTCACACACCATACAACCCCTAGCCCACCTTTACACACCACACAGCAAACGTTTCTGATCGTACGTGTCACCTTTGCTTCTGTTTGCGTAGTTTGGCTTCGACAGAGGTTGAAGTTGATGAGTTGGTCAATAGATGAGTACGCACTTCGTTGGCTTCTCCTTGACTCCAGAACTGCAGTATATAGAGACCATTTGAACAACCAACCGGTTACCAATGAATACTGCACAGCCCTTTAATTATTTAGTATAATGATGGAGAACCTCTAAGAAGATAATATATGTTGAATATACAGTACCAGTCAAAGGCTTGGACACCCCTACTCATTGACTGATTTCTTTATTTTTACTATTTTCAACATTGTAGAATAATAGTGAAGATATCAAAACTATGACGTTACACAAATGGAATCATGAAGTAACCAAAAACAGTGTTAAACAAATCCAAATATATATTTGAGATTCTTCAAGTAGACATCCGTTGCCTTGATGACAGTTTTGCACACTCTTTTGTATTCTCACAACCAGCTTTATGAGAAATGCTTTTCAAACAGTCTTGAAGGAGTTCCCACATATGCTGTTGGTTGATGTGTTTGTATTCAGGCCAAAGAGTTCAATTTTGGTTTCATCAGACCAGAGAATCTTGTTTCTTTGGGTGCCCTTTTACAAATTCCAAGCTGGCTGTCATGTGCCTTTTACTGAGGAGTGGCTTCCGTCTGGCCACTCTACCACAAAGGCCTGATTGGTGGAGTGCTGCAGAGATGGTTGTCCTTCTGAAAGGTTCTCCCATCTCCACAGAGGAACTCTAGAGCTCTGTCAGAGTGACCATCTGGTTCTTGGTCACCTCCCTGACCAATGTCCTTCTCCCCCGATTGCTCGGTTTAGCTGGGTGGCCAGCTCTAGGAAGTGTCTTGGTGGTTCTAAACTTTTTCCATTTAAGAATGATGGAGGCCACCCAGGTGTTCTTGTGGAAAAGGTCAAAGGTTCTGAATTCTTTCCCGAAGACACTGTACATGCTGTATACAGTGTCCTGTCTAAGACAGATGTCAATAGACACCTACATACAGCCTGTAACTCTACTCTAAGTGATTCTAATATTCATTCTTTTTGTGCCTCCGCTTTTGAACATTTTGTAGTTTTGTAGTTTTAAACACTCAGTGTTATTATCTACAGTGATCATCCTCTGGTTCTCTATGCCATTTGTTATTGAAGACCTCAATAGAGACGACATCAATCTACATCAGTCACCAATAACTCTACTTTTCAATTTAGGTGTTGTTTTCCCTCCAGTGAATGTGACTCTGAGCACTGTTCAAACAGTGTCTCTGAATAGGAGAACTGATCTACGAGAGCTTCAGTGTCGTCTTGTAGATTTGAATCCTACTATGAGATGCTTTACGAATCCAGGCCCAGGCACCATACCTACCTTGGAGCACTTGCGGTTGGGATAGATGGTGATGGACGACTGGTCTACTCTCTTCAACAACCAGTATGGCATCTTCTCCTCCAGATTGGTGTGGAGTTCAATCTGACATAGAGAGAGAGACATCATTGCCTTCAGTCATCAAAATCCACAAGGAATTTTGTCATATTGAGTATTTGAGAAAGGTTAAAGCTATATTTACAATATGATGAAGAAGTGATGTTGACCCAATCAGAACAAACTTTACAATGACACTAAAACAAGTATCCATTAGCTATTCAAAATGGCTAAAACATTCCTCAAAACACCCTAAAATAAGCATAAAATTACAAAAATCTTATCAAGTGGACTTGATTGTTATCCAGCAACAAACCTGCATGGCTATTCTCTTCAGAGTGGCACTTCTCTGTACCTCAGCGATGTCACCGACAGCCAATCCAATCTGTAGTGCACACAAAGGGACACCAATAGGAACCATCAATATTTTGATGGGTTGTCAGCTATCCATTGACAATTAGCATTGACCTCCCATAGTCTCTTTTCCCTGCGAAAAGTGGGTGTGTCTAAAGCGGTTTCCTCTCCATGTCTCCTCCCATTCATCAATAAAGAGACAAGGAACGATCTAAGGCAAAGAGACCAGAGAGGGAGCCACTTTAGACTGTTGAGATTAATCCCTTAGATCAATGGTGTCTAACTCATTAATCTGCCAAAATGAAGACAAAATTCAATGCAGACATATCATTATTCAGCCTGGTCTCATTGACTATACATAACATTAAATGTAGGGGGATACCTAGTCAGTTGTACAACTGAACGCAATCAACTGAAATGTGTCTTCCGCATTTAACCAGACCCCTCTAACCACACACTATGCTGGCCTTTTATGCAGAGTTGCAAAGAAAAAGCCATATCTCAGACTGGCCAACAAAAATAAAATATGAAGATGGGCAAAACACAGACGCTGGACAGAGGAACTCTGCCTAGAAGGCCAGCATCCTGAAGTTGCCTGTTGACGTTGAGGCTGGTGTTTTGCGGGTTGTATTTAATGAAGCTGCCAGTTAAAGACTTGTGAGGCGTCTGTTTCTCAAACTAGACCCTATAATGTACTTGTCCTCTTGCTCAGTTGTGCACCGGGGCCTCCCACTCCTCTTTCTATTCCAGTTAGAGCCAGTTTGCGCAGTTCTGTGAAGGGAGTAGTACACAGCGTTGTACAAGATCTTCAGTTTCTTGACAATTTCCTCGCATGGAATAGCTTTCATTTCTCAGAACAAGAATAGACTGACGAGTTTCAGAAGAAAGTTCTTTGTTTCTGGACATTTTGAGCCTGTAATCGAACCCACAAATGCTGATGCTCCAGATACTCAACTAACTTCTTTAATCAGAACAACAGTTTTCAGCTGTGCGAACATAATTACAAAATTACCTCTGATGTTTTCAATCAAGATCTCATCTATCACTTCCTCATTGCCTGCATCCGTAATGGGTCTGCGACCAAATGACCACCCCTCATCACTGTCAAACGCTCCCTAAAACACTTCTGCGAGCAGGCCTTTCTAAGCAACCTGGCAGGGGTATCCTGAAATGACATTGACCTCATCGCGTCAGTAGATGATGCCTAGCTAATCTTTAAAAGTGCCTTCCTCACCATCTTAAATAAGCATGCCCTGTTCAAAAAATGTAGAACTAGGAACAGATATAGTCTTTGGTTCACTCCAGACCTGTCTGCCCTTGAACAGACATAAACATCCTGTGGCGTTCTGCATTAGCATCGAACAGCCCCCCATCGAACGCATGTCTTGTACTCAAGATCCTTAATGGCCTGGCTCCCCCTCCACTCAATATTTTTGTTAAACAGAAAACCCAGACATATGGCAGCAGATCCACAAGGTCTGCCATGAGAGGTGACTGTATAGTTCCCCTAAGGAAAAGCACCTTTAGTAAATCTGCATTCTCTGTGAGAGCTTCCCATGTCTGGAATACACTGCCATCAGACACACATAACTGCACCACATATCACACTTTCACAAAATGCTTGAAGACATGGCTAAAGGTCAATCAGATTTGTGAACATGGTCCCTAGCTGTGTGTTGCCGCTTTCCATGTTGTCTGTTGTCTGTAGCTTGTGAGGTGTGGAAACACTTTGTTGCTTTTATGAATTTTGTCTTGCTGCTTTTTGCTCTATGTTGCTCTGTCTGTATGCTACGTCTTGCTTGTCCTATGTTGCCATGTCTTGCTTGTTCTATGTTGCTATTGTCTATATTGTAATTGTTCTTAATAACCTGCCCAGGGACTGCGGTTGAAAATTAGCCGGCTGGCTAAAACCGGCACTTTTACTGAAATGTTGATTAATGTGCACTGTCCCTGTAAAAAAAAATAATAAACTCTAAAAACTCTAAACTCTAAATGCTTTTTCGGGGAAGTTAGGAACAAAAATACACATGGAATTTAGGAAAGCTAAGGCTAGCTTTTTCAAACAGAAATTTGCTTCCTGTGGTACTAACTCAAAAACGTTCTGGGACACTGTGAAGTCCATGGAGAATAAGAGCACCTCCTCCCATCTGCACATGGCTCTGAGGCTAGGAAACACTGTCACCACTGATAAATACACTACAATTGAGAATTTCAACAAGCATTTCTCTACGGCTGACCATGCTTTCCACCTGGCTACCCCTATCAACTGCCCGTTGTCCGGAGGGCCTGTTGTCCAGACCTCTGACAGTCTCTGTGGGTGTGCCACAGGGTTCCATTCTCAGACCGACTCTCTTCTCTGTAAACATCAGATGTAGCTCTTGCTGCTGGTGATCTCTGATACACCTCTAAGCAGACGACACCATTATGTCTACTTCTGGCCCCTCTTTGGACACAGTGTTAACTAACCTCCAGACGAGCTTCAATGCCATACAACTCTCCTTCCGTGGCCTCCAACTGCTTTTAAATGCTAAATGCATGCTCTTCAACCGATCTCTGCCCGCACCTGCTCGCCCGTCCAGCATCACAACTCTGGACGGCTCTGACTGGCTTCCTATATCGCAACAAAGCATCCTTCTCTCATGCTGCCAAACATACCCTCGTAAAACTGACCATCCTACCAATTCTCGACTTCGGTGATGTCATCTATAAAATTGCCTCCAACACTCTACTCAACAACCTGGATGCAGTCTATCACAGTGCCATCCATTTTGTCACCAATGCAACATATACTACCCACCATTGAGACCTGTACACTCTCGTTGGTTGGCCCTCGCTTCATACTTCATACGTCACCAAACCCACTGGCTACAGGTTATCTTCAAGTCTCTGCTAGGTAAATCCCCACCTTATCTCAGCTCACTGGTCATCATAGCAGCACCCACTCGTAGCATGTGCTCCAGCAGGTATATCTCACTGGTCACCCCCAAAGCCAATTCCTCCTTTGGTTGTCTTTCCTTCCAGTTCTCTGCTGCCAATGACTGGAACAAACTGCAAAAAAATCTCTGAAGCTGGAGACTCATATCTCCCTCACTAACTTTAAGCATCAGCTGTCAGAGCAGCTCACAGATCACTGCACCTGTACATAGCCCATCTGTATACAGCCTATCTATCTACCTACGTCATCCCCATACTGTATTTATTTATCTTGCTCCTTTGCACCCCAGTATCTCTACTTGCACATTCATCTTCTGCACATCTACCATTCCAGTGTTTAATTGCTATATTGTAATTACTTCGCCACCATGGCCTATTTATTGCCTTAACTCCCTTATCTTGCCTCATTTTCACTCACTGTATATAGACTTTGTTTTCTTTTGTTCTACTGTATTATTGACTATGTTTTGTTTATTCCATGTGTAACTCTGTGTCGAACCGCTTTGCTTTATCTTGGTCAGGTCGCAATTGTAAATGAGAACTTGTTCTCAACTAGCCTACCTGATTAAATAAAGGTGAAATTAAATTTAAAATAGATGCAACTACCCAAGCAGACGATACACCTCCTTCAAATGTTGATATTTGGTTGTGTTGACAACCAAACAATTCAATATCACTAAATATCATTATATTTGAAATCAACCAGAGCTTGAAACCCTGATTTACAGTTAATTTGTTGATTGAATTCTGGGTTGAATTGGAACAATAACTGTTTATGGTTTTGACTAATATAACATCATGGATGACATACGAGTGATCAAGTATGGTCACATTTCATTTGCTCTTTTAAACCTATGATAGCAACTCTGGATAAGAGCGTCTGCTAAATGACTTAAATGTAAATGTAAACAGTGAGTCTATTTAGGGTCTCATCTTAACTGTTGAGAGGTAGAATAGTAGAATACTTCGAAATGCTGTGCATCAGCAGTTGTTCCCTTGTTATGTCACTGACAGTCACTCAATTAGAGAACAGGTTCTTATATTGGTACATTTATCGATTGGTAAATCGGCCAGATATTTAAACCTGGTCGAATTACCGACTGGGGCCCCCACTGATTTTGTGAGTCACTTTCAGATATCAGATACTAAAGACACATTTTTTTCTGTCTTCCTTAAATGGCAAAATGTGTAGATTTGCAGAACATTAACTCTAAAAAGGTCAATTGGATGAGGTTTTTGGTGCAGGCCGGGACATCAATCATTTTTTATTTAACAAGTCGGTTAAGAACAAATTCGACGGCCTATAACGCTGGGCCAATTGGAATCACAGCCGGTTGTGATACAGCCTGGATTTGAACCACGGTGTCTTTAGTGGTGTCTTAGACCACTGCACCACTCGGGAGCCCCAGATACTGGGTCATCATGGAGAGGCTTACCATCATGTTCATCAGCAGGATCGGCATGAAGATGATAAATATAACCAACATGTAGAAAGTGATGAAGGGAAATGGAAATTTGTTGTGTAGGTACATGTCCAGAAAATTGCTTTGGTAATTCAGTTCCCCGACCATCATCACAAAGATCTGGATCACTGACAAATCCAGTCGCTCAAACTCTTCCTAAAAAGACAAAGGTGAGAAGGAAAAAACAGTTTGGCATGACAGAACAGAACAGAGGGAAAGCTGGGACTGAGAGACTGAAAAACATCTTCTATCTCAAGGCCATCAGACTGCTAAACAGCCGTCACTAACATAGAGAGGCTGCTGCCTACATTGAGACCCAATCACTGGCCACTTTAACAAATGGACCACTAATTACTTCATACAATGCCACTTTAAATAATGTTTACATATTTTACATTACTCATATCATACGTATATACTGTATTTTCTACCATCTATTGCACCTTGCCTATGTATTCATGTATATATATATATGTATTTTTACAATTTCTCATTCATCCCTTTACATTTGTGTGTATTAGGTAGTTTTTGGGGACTTGTTAGATGACTTGTTAGATATTACTGCACTGTTGGAAATAGAAGCACAAGCATTTCACCACATTTGCATTAACATTTACTGACCATGTGTATGTGACCAATAACATTTGATTTGATTAGATTAGATTTGACTTTAAACAGATTTTTAGTTCCATCACATATATCTTAATTGATTTGAGGAAATTACAGATGACCTAATGTAGGACTTATACAAAACAATGTGTTGTTTAAAGCGGGAGCACTGTTTCTAATGTATCTTGTCACCTGGTTGAGCATGAGGGCATAGAAGACCAAGGCAAAAGCCAGCATCAGAAAGAAGAATAGCAGTAGGATTTTAAACAACGTCCTTGCAATCTCCCGAAACATCACCACGTAGATCCCAAAGTGCTCAAACCTGGAAAGAGAAAACACAGTGCCCATGAGGACCAACGTGGACCCATGAGGACCCATGAGTACCAACGTGGACCCATGAGGACCCATGAGTACCAACGTGGACCCATGAGGACCCATGAGTACCAACGTGGACCCATGAGGACCCATGAGGACCCAAGAGGACCAACATGGACCCATGAGGACCCATGAGGACCAACGTGGACCCATGAGTACCAACGTGGACCCATGAGGACCCATGAGTACCAACGTGGACCCATGAGGACCCATAAGTACCAACGTGGACCCATGAGGACCCATGAGTACCAACGTGGACCCATGAGGACCCATGAGGACCAACGTGGACCCATGAGTACCAACGTGGACCCATGAGGACCAACGTGGACCCATGAGGACCCATGAGGACCAACATGAACCCATGAGGACCAACATGGACCCATGAGTACCAACACGTGAAGTTCATTTGACCCTATCAAATTGGGTGTCCAATGAAAGCTAAGAGTCTATATTTCGGGGAAATGAAAGCATAGATACATTTTTCAAGTGTTTTCCATGTGAAAAATGAGGCATAAGTAATGGCTTTGATTTCTGGCACAACAAATGGAAAGAGGACCTTAGAAAACGTTCACTAGAAAAGGTCTTGACCGTTTGCGGTGTTCAGGTCAGTGGGACCCATTTTCAATGTTTACTAAAAGCAAAAGAATACAATTAATACTTTTTTTCAACCTAAGACTCATTGACCTTGGCTCATTTTCAGTGAAGAACATGTAAAATAAAGACATTTTCATTGAGCGCACAAGGTACACCCCCCTACACATTTGTATTACATGTGGTGTTCGGGTTCCACTGGACCCGAGGGTAATAAATGTGTGGAAAAGTGTGTGTGTAGGTGAAAACAAGTACAAATTTAACACAAAGGTTTGCTGTGTGCCTTCACTCTGTCTTCCTCCTCCCTGGGCCAGCTGTTTAAAAGTACCACCAATAACCTGTCTGTCTCCCTGCCTGTCTGCCTGTCTCCCTGCCTGTCTGCCTGTCTCCCTGCCTGTCTGCCTTTCTGTCTCCCTGCCTGTCTGCCTGCCTGTCTCCCTGTCTGTCTGCCTGTCTCCCTGTCTGTCTGCCTGCCTGTCTGTCTGCCTGCCTGTCTGTCTGCCTGTCTGTCTGTCTGTCTGCCTGTCTGTCTGGCTGTCTCCTTGTCTGTCTGCCTGTCTGTCTGCATGTCTCCTTGTCTGCCTGCCCGTCTGCATGCCTGCCTGTCTCCCTGCCTGTCTGCCTGCCTGTCTCCCTGCCTGCCTGTCTGTCTGTCTCCCTGCCTGCCTGTCTGTCTGCCTGCCTGCCTGTCTGTCTGCCTGTCTGTCTGCCTGTCTGGCTGTCTCCTTGTCTGTCTGGCTGTCTCCTTGTCTGTCTGCCTGTCTGTCTGCCTGTCTCCTTGTCTGCCTGCCCGTCTGCATGCCTGCCTGTCTCCCTGCCTGTCTGCCTGCCTGTCTCCCTGCCTGCCTGCCTGTCTGTCGGTCTCCCTGCCTGCCTGTCTCCCTGCCTGTCTGTCTCCCTGCCTGTCTGTCTCCCTGCCTGTCTGTCTGTCTCCCTGCCTGTCTCCCTGCCTGTCTGCATTTCTCCCTGCCTGCCTGCCTGTCTGCCTGTCTCCCTGCCTGTCTGCATTTCTCCCTGCCTGTCTGCCTGTCTCCCGCTTTTCTCACACTCTTTACCCTTTGTAGTGTGTGAAACAACACCATGTCTTGTGGTAACCTGCACGATGTTATTACAATACGTTATATCGATACATTTTAAAATTCTGGATTTTCCCCCACTCTACTCCAGCCAGGTGCAAATTGGGGGAGGGACACAATAAATAAATACTGTAGCTTTGCATGTGTGGCTCCTTACCACAAAGAATCAGTATGGGAAAAAAAGTATCTCTGCTCAGAGGGCCATCCACCTTGCAAGTGGAAGACATTTCTGAATATGAGGTCCAACCAAATTTGCTGTTATTTGGTATATCTACTGTTCTGTACCTATCCAGGATAAATGACTGTGAAGAGAATGACATTCATAATGATTTATTTCTGTATAGTACAGATAAAGGAACCAGGATGTAGCTCTGTTGCTGTCATTTCTTTATTAGGGTGTAAATCCAATTCACTTACTTACTATTTTCTACATTGTAGAATAATAGTGAAGACATCAAAACTGTGAAATAACATATGGAATAGGGTAGTAACACAAAAAAATAACCAAAAGAGATTCTTACAAAGTCAAGATGTAATGTCATCGCTGTATGCTGTTGTTGTGCATAGAGTTGTTGGTTCGTTAAACTTTGGAACCAATTATTTTCGTTTTTGTTGAGTCTTAGCGTATTTTCGTTACCATGGAATGTCAATCAAGCAACACCGTTGATTTGTGCACTAACAATCATCAGAAAATGAACACTCTCTAAATGACAGTAAACACACGTTCTCATCTCTCTAGACAGAGACGGATGGGCTACATTGTTTGGACAGTAATTACCTTTGGAGATAAAGGAGGAAGTTAACCCATGACATGATTATGGCCAGAGCCCCAGCCTGCCAGTGCCAGGACCCCTCAGCGTTGAAGAACAGGGCGATGACGAAGAGAAGAGAGAGGATGGTTGAAAACCAGTCCTGAATGTTAGAGATGTCCTTCAGGTAACTCAAACGCTATTGAGGGAAAACAAGAGAATGGTATTTACATTAGGCCAGAACTAGAACTCAGAGCCTCAGCAACCAGAGAATGTTATTTACATTAGGCCAGAACTAGAACTCAGAGCCTCAGCAACCAGAGAATGTTATTTACATTAGGCCAGAACTAGAACTCAGAGCCTCAGCAACCAGAGAATGTTATTTACATTAGGCCAGAACTAGAACTCAGAGCCTCAGCAACCAGAGAATGTTATTTACATTAGGCCAGAACTAGAACTCAGAGCCTCAGCAACCAGAGAATGTTATTTACATTAGGCCAGAACTTACATTATATTAGGCCAGAACTAGAACTCAGAGCCTCAGCAACCAGAGAATGTTATTTACATTAGGCCAGAACTAGAACTCAGAGCCTCAGCAACCAGAGAATGTTATTTATATTAGGCCAGAACTAGAACTCAGAGCCTCAGCAACCAGAGAATGTTATTTACATTAGGCCAGAACTAGAACTCAGAGCATCAGCAACCAATTGACCTCAATGCGTGAGTTATAACACTTTCTTTGAGTGTTTCTCAAATTAGGGTTTGGTCTTTAAATTATGTATTTTCAAAGACAGCCTAGGAACAGTGAGTTAACTGCCTTGTTCACGGGCAGAATGACAGATTTGTCGTTAGGGGATTCAAACTTGCAACCTTTCGGTTACGAGCCCAACACTAGGCTACCCTGCTGCCGTTTTATGACTAAAATGTAAACGTGGCCTAGTAGATCCAGGTGCAGAACGATATTCCAACCTTACAAACAGATTTCTGTATAAATGCCCTATTGCAGAATGCTCTTGACACCAAGGTTGGTTGTGTCATGATTCATCATGATGAGTGATGGTCTGCATGTTCTCCACCCGCTCATACTGTGTGAAGGTTTCACCACGCTACACATTCAGTACAAGTCAACAGTTCAGACACACCTACTCTTTCAAGGGTTTTTTGTTAGTTTGACTATTTTCTACATTGTAGAATAATAGTGAAGACATCAAAACTATGAAATAACATATGGAATAGGGTAGTGACCCCAAAAAATTGTTCAACAAAGATTTTCCAAAGTAGCTACCCTTTCCCTTGATGACAGCATTCTCGCAACCAGCTTTACCTGGAATGCTTTTCCAACAGTCTTGAAGGAGTTCCCAGATATGCTGACCACTTGTTGGCTGCTTTTCCTTCACTCTGCGTCCAACTCATCCCAAATCATCTCAATTGGGTTGAGGTCGGGTGATTGTGGAGGCCAGGTCATCTGATGCAGCACTCCATCTCTCCCCTTCTTGGCCAAACAGCCCTTACACAGCCTGGAGGTGTAGCGGCTCTCATTTGTAGAAGGAAGAGTGGACCAAGGCGCAGCGTGGTAGAAGGAAGAGTGGACCAAGGCGCAGCGTGGTAGAAGGAAGAGTGGACCAAGGCGCAGCGTGGTAGAAGGAAGAGTGGACCAAGGCACAGCGTGGTAGAAGGAAAGGCGCAGCGTGGTAGAAGGAAGAGTGGACCAAGGCGCAGCGTGGTAGAAGGAAGAGTGGACCAAGGCGCAGCGTGGTAGAAGGAAGAGTGGACCAAGGCGCAGCTTGTAGAAGGAAGAGTGGACCAAGGCGCAGCGTGGTAGAAGGAAGAGTGGACCAAGGCGCAGCGTGGACCAAGGCGCGCAGCGTGGTAGAAGGAAGAGTGGACCAAGGCGCAGCGTGGTAGAAGGAAGAGTGGACCAAGGCGCAGCGTGGTAGAAGGAAGAGTGGACCAAGGCACAGCGTGGTAGAAGGAAGAGTGGACCAAGGCGCAGCGTGGTAGAAGGACGAGTGGACCAAGGCGCAGCGTGGTAGAAGGAAGAGTGGACCAAGGCGCAGCGTGGTAGAAGGAAGAGTGGACCAAGGCGCAGCGTGGTAGAAGGAAGAGTGGACCAAGGTGCAGCGTGGTAGGCGTACATCGTCTTTTTATTGATGACACCAAAACAAAATAACAAAGACAAAAACCGAAATCGAACAGTTCTGTCAGGCACAGACACAAACAGAAAACCTGATCCCACAAAACCCAAAAGGAAAATGACAACTTGATCCCCAATGAGAGACAACGATAGACAAATGCCTCTGTTTGGGAACCACACTCGGCCAAACACAAAGAAATAGAAAGCATAGACTTTCCCACCAACATAGACTTACCCACACCCTGACCAAACATAGAGAATAATAAGGAAATCAGGTCAAGGCGTGACGGGAGGTGTGTTGGGTCATTGTCCTGTTGAAAAACAAATTATAGTTCTACTAATTGCAAACCAGATGGGATGGTGTATTACTGCAGAATGCTGTGGTAGCCATGCTGGTTAAGTGTGCCGTGAATTCTAAATAAATTACAGACTGTGTGACCAGCAAAGCACCCCCACACCATCACACCTCCTCCTCCATGCTTCACAGTAGGAACCACACATGAAGAGATCATACGTTCACCTATTCTGTGTCTCTAAGGACAGGGCTGTTGGAACCAAAAATCTCACATTTGGACTCATCGGGCCAAAGAACAGATTTCCACCGGTCTAATGTTCATTGCTCGTGTTTCTTGGCCCAAGCAAGTCTCTTCTTATTTTTCGTATCCTTTAGTAGTGGTTTCTTTGCAGCAATTTGACCATGAATGCCTGATTCATGCAGTCTCAGAACAGTTGATGTTGAGATGTGACTGTTAATTGAACTCTGTGAAACATTTTTTTGGGTTGCTATTTCTGAGGCTGGGAACTCTAATAAACATGTCCTCTGCTGCAGAGGTAACTCTGGGTCCTCCTTTCCTGTCACAGTTCTCATGAGAGCCAGTTTCATCTTAGCGCTTGATGTATTTTTGTTACTGCGCTTGAAGAAACTTTCAAAGTTCTTGAAATTTTCCAGATTGACTGACCTTCATGTCTTAATAAAGTAATGATGGACTGTCGTTTCTCTTTGCTTATTTGAGCTGTTCTTGCCATAACATGGACTTGGTCTTTTTCCAAATAGGGCTATCTTCTGTATACCCCCCCCCCTACCAGGTCACAACACTAGAAGAGGACTGGCCACTCCAAGGAGACTAGTTCCTCTCGAGGTTTCTTCATCTTGTCAGATGTTTTAATAACAAGGGAGTATCCTAAAGCAATGATTCTCAGCTGGTGAGTTGCGACCCAAATTTGGGTTGAGGAAGGTTTTGAATGGGTCTGGTGTGTCTGAGTTAAAATATATATATATATATAAATATATATATGTATATATAAATGTTTTCATGAAAAAATACTCTAAATACTCTAAATACTTAAACTAGGTAGAATGTGTGTAGAAATGCTAATTATCTTATTTTTTAAATAATTTTCTCTTCAATCACAGCATTTAAATGTAGAGCTTTTAGCAGTTCTATTTTGGTTGATTTTGTGTCTCAATCCAGTGAGTTTAATAACATTCTTCATGAGGAATATGGGAAACATTTAAAATGCTGTTCCCTTGTCATATAAATGCAACATAGCATTAAAAATAGTTTTTTTGTGATGCAAATATTGGGTTGCGAATGAGACAAACTGTTTTAATTTGGGTCCCAAGGAAAAAGCAGTTGTGAACCACTGTCTTAAAGCCAGGCTGTGTCCATGTGTCTTAAAGCCAGGCTGTGTCCATGTGTCTTAAAGCCAGGCTGTGTCCATGTGTCTTAAAGCCAGGCTGTGTCCATGTGTCTTAAAGCCAGGCTGTGTCCATGTGTCTTAAAGCCAGGCTGTGTGTCCATGTGTCAAAGCCAGGCTGTGTCTTAAAGCCAGGCTGTGTCCATGTGTCTTAAAGCCAGGCTGTGTCCATGTGTCTTAAAGCCAGGCTGTGTCCATGTGTCTTAAAGCCAGGCTGTGTCCATGTGTCTTAAAGCCAGGCTGTGTCCATGTGTCTTAAAGCCAGGCTGTGTCCATGTATCTTAAAGCCAGGCTGTGTCCATGTGTCTTAAAGCCAGGCTGTGTTCATGTGTCTTCTAGATCAGTATCTGGAGAAGCATAGTCATAATCTGGTATAGTAATGCACATGTAAGGTCATGACTTTTTGGCAGGTAAACTGATCCTAGATCAGTGCTTAGAGCAACATTGCCCTACTCCAGAATATTAATTTGCATGTGATGTTAGGATTTTGGGAAAGTAAGCTGATTCTAGATCAGTTCCTGGAGCTGTTACTGTACCTGATGGTACATCTGCATCACTTCCTTCCCCATGGTGTAGATGTTCATGACTAGTACCATCACCATGCAAATGGACAAGAAGGAGTTTTGCTGTGGGGCAAAGGTAAAAAAAAAATGGTTAGGGTTCGATCCAGATTGTGAATGTTGCTCCATTAAAAGGTAATGTATGTTCAACCAACAGATTGTGGATGTTGCTCCATCAAAAGGTAATGTATGTTCAACCAACAGATTGTGGATGTTGCTCCATCAAAAGGTAATGTGTGTTCAACCAACAGATTGTGGATGTTGCTCCATCAAAAGGTAATGTGTGTTCAACCAACAGATTGTGGATGTTGCTCCATCAAAAGGTAATGTGTGTTCAACCAACAGATTGTGAATGTTGCTCCATCAAAAGGTAATGTGTGTTCAACCAACAGATTGTGGATGTTGCTCCATCAAAAGGTAATGTGTGTTCAACCAACAGATTGTGAATGTTGCTCCATCAAAAGGTAATGTGTGTTCAACCAACAGATTGTGGATGTTGCTCCATCAAAAGGTAATGTGTGTTCAACCAACAGATTGTGAATGTTGCTCCATCAAAAGGTAATGTATGTTCAACCAACAGATTGTGAATGTTGCTCCATCAGAAGGTTATGTGTGTTCAACCAACAGATTGTGAATGTTGCTCCATCAAAAGGTAATGTGTGTTCAACCAACAGATTGTGGATGTTGCTCCATCAAAAGGTAATGTGTGTTCAACCAACAGATTGTGAATGTTGCTCCATCAAAAGGTAATGTGTGTTCAACCAACAGATTGTGGATGTTGCTCCATCAAAAGGTAATGTGTTTCAACCAACAGATTGTGGATGTTGCTCCATCAAAACCTAATGTGTGTTCAACCAACAGATTGTGAATGTTGCTCCATTAAAACCTAATGTGTGTTCAACCAACAGATTGTGGATGTTGCTCCATCAAAAGGTAATGTTGTTCAACCAACAGATTGTGGATGTTGCTCCATCAAAAGGTAATGCATGTTCAAACAACAGATGGCATCGGATAGCGATAATCTTGTATGCATTTACATTTACATTTAAGTCATTTACCATAAACTTAACTTATCCAGAGCGACTTTTCCAAACCTGAATTCAACCTTCTGACATCCAGTGGAACAGCCACTTTACAATAGTGCATCTAAATCATTTAATAAACTTAAAGGATTACTTATCCTATCCTAACCTAATTCACCATGAAGAGGTTATGCCTTTCTTTAACCTGAACCTGAATCCTTAACGAAACTATAACTAGCCCCATTTTCTTAACCTAACAATTATCCCTAAACCCAACCTAACCTTCACCATAAACTTAACCTAACCCTTATCCCTAACCCTAACCCTTATCCCTAAACCTAACCTAAACTTCATCGTAAACTTAATCTAGCCCTTATCCCTAAACCTAACCTAAACTTCATCGTAAACTTAACCTAACCCTTATCCCTAAACCCAACCTAACCTTCACCATAAACTTAACCTAACCCTTATCCCTAAACCCAACCTAACTTTCACCATAAACTTAACCTAACCCTTATCCCTAAACCCAACCTAACCTTCACCATAAACTTAACCTAATCCGTATCCCTAAACCCAACCTAACCCAACCTTCACCATAAACTTAACCTAACCCTTATCCCTAAACCCAACCTAACCTAACCTTCACCATAACCTTAACCTAACTCTTATCCCTAAACCCAACCTAACCTTCACCATAAACTTAACCTAACCCTTTTCCCTAAACCTAACCTAAACTTCATCGTAAACTTAATCTAGCCCTTATCCCTAAACCCAACCTAACCTAACCTTCACCATAAACTTAACCTAACCCTTATCCCTAAACCCAACCTAACTTTCACCATAAACTTAACCTAACCCTTATCCCTAAACCCAACCTAACCTTCACCATAAACTTAACCTAATCCGTATCCCTAAACCCAACCTAACCCAACCTTCACCATAAACTTAACCTAACCCTTATCCCTAAACCCAACCTAACCTAACCTTCACCATAACCATAACCTAACTATCCCTAAACCCAACCTAAACCACCATAAACTTAACCTAACCCTTATCCTAAACCCAACCTAACCTTCATAAACCCTAAACCCAAACCCAACCTAACCCAACCTCACCATAAACTTAACCTAACCCTTATCCCTAAACCCAACCTAAACTTCACCATAAACTTAACCTAACCCTTATCCCTAAACCCAACCTAACCCAACCTTCACCATAAACTTAACCTAATCCGTATCCCTAAACCCAACCTAACCTTCACCATAAACTTAACCTAACCCTTATCCCTAAACCTAATTCATTTCAACCTTTATGCCCTAACCCCCATGGCCCGTTGTTTCTGTTCTGTATGCTGAATGTACACTATCATACAAGATACAGTGTGGTCCAAAATGTAAAAAATTAAATTTAAAGATGAGAAAAAAGACTCGCAAATACATTTTACAAAAGCTGAGCTATATTGTCTGCTCAACATAATACAATTGCTCGGAGAAATGTTTGTTTAACATGTTTGGTTTTTTTTATCTAAAAAAGAGAAAAAAATAGTGGTTCCCCTGTTTAGAATATTCCAGCACCCTCCAGCACCCTTCGCCTTTACAAACAATTATGAGATTGGAGGACACGTTTGGAGAGGTATTAGGCCAATCCTCTTACCAGATCTTTGATATCCTTCGACTGGGCTCTTTTAAAACCACCGTTTTCAATGGGGTTAAAGTCCGAAGACAGAGATAGCCATGGTAAAATATACATTTTTGTGGTCATTTAACAATTCCTTTGTGGATATTGATGTGTGCTTGGGGTTATTGTCTTGCTGGAAGATCAACAGGAAGATCCACTTGTGGCCAAGTTTCAGCCTCCTGGCAGAGGCAACAGGGTTTTTGGCTGAAATGTCCTTGTACCTGGTAAAAAGTCACATTAACAAAGGGCCCCAGGACTACTGGAAGCAAAAGAGCCCCATAACATCAAAGATCCACCATCATATTTTAGGGTTGAGGTACGGCTATTTTGCTTCCACTGCTAGTTTCTGCAGAGCATGCAGTGTGAGAGTCGTGATTCATTATTTCCAGGTCAAAATCAAAGAGAGGTGTGATGAATCATTTCCAGGTCAAAATCAAAGAGAGGTGTGATGAATCATTTCCAGGTCAAAATCAAAGAGAGGTGTGATGAATCATTTCTAGTTCATAATTAAAAAAAAATAGATTCATGATGAGTTTAAAAATGGCTTAAAAAATGTATACTTTGACATCTCCGACTGGATTTACCTCAATAAAAAATGTATCAACCCCTACAAAAAGGTACTACTATAGCCCAGAGAAACCCATTGAATAACACATTCATCAAGGCCAAAAAAGACAAAAAATAATTCATAAGGAACAATGTTTTGAAGTGTCGGTCCTGGAAAGATCAGGAAATATATACTTTCCTTCTTTTTTTTTAATACACATTTGAAACGTTTTTTGTTGTTGTTGATAGGCACAAAACTACGAAACTCATAAAAAATTTTTTAAAGAGAGTACCGGTTACCTCCAGACGAGTCCTGCGACACTTGTTGAGGGGTCGTAGAGAAAAACAGAGAACAGCATCGTGTTTGTCACGAGTCCGACTGAGGGTGGTTTCCCTTCCCGGTCGGGTGGCGCTCGGCGGTCGTCGTCATCGGCCTATTAGCTGCCACTGATTGTCTTTCCTCCCCCTCCTTGTATGTTTATTGGTAGCACCTGTTTATGTTTAATTAGTTTGTCTTTATTAGACAGCCGGCCGCCTGGTTGTTGGTAGCACCTGTGTGTATGATTAGTTTGTCTTTATTAGACAGCCGGCCCGCCTGGTTGTTGGTAGCACCTGTGTGTATGATTAGTTTGTCTTTGTTAGACAGCCGGCCCGCCTGGTTGTTGGTAGCACCTGTGTGTATGATTAGTTTGTCTTTATTAGACAGCCGGCCGCCTGGTTGTTGTGCGGGATTATTCTTTGTAACCTTCTGCTCTGTATCAGAGGAACGTGTTAGTTCCTAGTCGTGCATTTTTTTGAATCGTCATTTTGACATTCCCTGTGTTTTGGGGTCGTGATCATTGTTAGCACCCTGTGGTGCGTAGTGCATTAAAGAGCACAGCATTGTACTCTCTGTCTCCTGCCTTTGACTCCATACCCACGACACCCGGATTGTTACAGTGTTCATCAGAGTCTCCCCTTTCCATAGATTAGTAATCGTTTTGTATGGTCAAACCGTTCGGACGCTAGACACGTTTTCGTGAGAAGACCGATGGATGAAGTGCAACACTGGTGGATGTGGTGGATTGAGACACATCCAATGCAAAATAACTGATCTCTCTCTCTTGCTTAAACTGACAGATTGTCATGGAGATATTTTTATTATGTAAATTAGATTGACGCACGGTGCAGTAAATCGAGATTTAGCACATCATTTTACATGTTGGTTACACATCATGAAAAATATTGATGGAAAAAATAACAGACAGTAGCCTAGAATTAGCAAAGGAGAAATCAGTTGAATGAACCTTTCTTTCAATTTGATTAAAATATATATGACTACTTTGCCCATAATGTCGGGTTTTCATTTGAGGCATAGTTTTTATTCTTCGCAACAGTTGAAAAGACATTAGCGACATTGTTTATCGACGGTCACAGAGAGACGGAAAAACCTATTGATTCTGTGTTTAGTGACTTTAACAAACTGAGAAACGAGGCTCTGGCCAACAAGGCTCTGGGAAACAAGGCCGTGGCCAACGAGGCTCTGGGAAACAAGGCCGTGGCCAACAAGGCTCTGGCCAACAAGGCTCTGGGAAACAAGGCCGTGGCCAACAAGGCTCTGGGAAACAAGGCCGTGGCCAACAAGGCTCTGGGAAACAAGGCCGTGGCCAACAAGGCTCTGGGAAACAAGGCCCTGGCCAACGAGGCTCTGGGAAACAAGGCCGTGGCCAGCAAGGCTCTGGGAAACAAGGCCCTGGCCAACGAGGCTCTGGGAAACAAGGCCCTGGCCAACGAGGCTCTGGGAAACAAGGCCGTGGCCAACAAGGCTCTGGGAAACAAGGCCGTGGCCAACAAGGCTCTGGGAAACAAGGCCCTGGCCAACGAGGCTCTGGGAAACAAGGCCCTGGCCAACGAGGCTCTGGGAAACAAGGCCCTGGCCAACGAGGCTTTGGGAAACAAGGCCCTGGCCAACGAGGCTCTGGGAAACAAGGCCCTGGCCAACGAGATTCTGGGAAACAAGGCCGTGGCCAACGAGGCTCTGGGAAACAAGGCCGTGGCCAACGAGGCTCTTTGAAACAAGGCCGTGGCCAACGAGGCTCTGGGAAACAAGGCCGTGGCCAACAAGGCTCTGGGAAACAAGGCCTTAGGTAGCCCCTATGGTGTGTCCTGTGAGACCTCTGGGTGTCTTGCCTCTTCTATGTCTGGAGACAGTTGTCATGTGTTTTATGAATTTGTTCAATAACCTGCAACCTTGACTATATAGGCACCTGTCGTTCTATAGCTGCGTTTCCCAAACTCGTCCCTCAGGACCTTAAGGTGTAAACGTTTCTTTTTTTTTTTTGCCCTGGCAGTAGACAGTATATTAAAATATTAAACAATGATGAGGAGTTGATGATTTGAATCCCCTGGACAGAGAGGGAAACGGTGTTCTATAGTAGTGTGTTAATTCATATGCTACCGAATGAAAAATCCCCTCCATTAAACTGTTTGCCCACTAGACCTGTACAACGTAACAAATGAATGTTATTTTTATTCCATCTTGTATTATTCACTAGCCCCCCCCCCCCCCCCCAAAACCTGCCGTTTGATAACCAGCGGGTATTAGCGTACTGTACTGTACCTCTCTGAAGGAAATGGGCACCATGGTGACAGCTGTGGTGTTGTCAGCGCCGGTGTAGTCCAGGCTGGGTCTCAGGCTCACTATGAGGTGGGTGAGAGGAAGCAGACCCAGCAGGTACACGAACAGGTTCAGAAGGTGAGCAGTGCTCCCGTAGGCCACCCTGGAGTTAGGAAATAGAAGAATCGATGAACAGAAAAGGGAAACCTCCATCACTCTGAAACAGGGCGAGAAAATATTCAGGTAAAAAAATGTTTTGTGCAACTGTACTCAAATTACTGACAACTTCATAGAATAATTGTAATACATTCCCATAGGACCCTGGTCTAAAGTAGTGCACTATGTAGGGAATAGAGTACCATTTAGGATGCAGCCCTAGAACGCTGTGAATACTGACCACTTCATCTCCAGGTATTTCTTGCAGACGGGGTGTGTAAGGAGCTCTATGCGGTTGTTGTTCACCATCGCCTCAGAGAGAGAGAGAGAGAGAGAGAGAGAGAGAACAACAGGTTCTAGTTCACCATCTCCTCAGAGAGAGAGAGAGATAACAGGTTCTTGTTCACCATCTCCTCAGAGAGAGAGAGAGAGAACAACAGGTTCTAGTTCACCATCTCCTCAGAGAGAGAGAGAGAGATCAACAGGTTCTAGTTCACCATCTCCTCAGAGAGAGAGAGAGAGAGAACAACAGGTTCTAGTTCACCATCTCCTCAGAGAGAGAGAGAGATAGAACAACAGGTTCTAGTTCATCATCTCCTCAGAGAGAGAGAGAGATAACAGGTTGTTGTTCACCATCTCCTCAGAGAGAGATAACAACAGGTTGTAGTTCACCATCTCCTCAGAGAGAGAGAGAGAGAGAGAGAGATAACAACAGGTTGTAGTTCACCATCTCCTCAGAGAGAGAGAGAGAGAGAACAACAGGTTGTAGTTCACCATCTCCTCAGAGAGAGAGAGAGAAAGAGAGAGAACAACAGGTTTTAGTTCACCATCTCCTCAGAGAGAGATAACAACAGGTTGTAGGTCACCATCTCCTCAGAGAGAGATAACAACAGGTTGTAGGTCACCATCTCCTCAGAGAGAGAGAGAGAGAGAGAGAGAGAGAGTGTTCACAAACACACCCCTCAGAGCCCCATGACAGCAGCACAATTAGACCCAACCAAATCATGAGAAAACAAAAAGATAATTACTTGATACATTGGAAAGAATTAACCAAAAAACAGAGCAAACTAGAATGCTATTTGGCCCTACACAGAGAGTACACAGCGGCAGAATACCTGACCACTGTGACTGACCCAAAATTAAGGAAAGCTTTGACTATGTACAGACTCAGCGAGCATAGCCTTGCTATTGAGGAAGGCCGCCGTAGGCAGACATGGCTCTCAAGAGAAGACTGAGCTGCACTTCCTAACCTCCTGCCCAATGTATGACCATATTAGAGAGACATATTTCCCTCAGATTACACAGATCCACAAAGAATTCGAAAACAAATCCAATTTTGAAAAACTCCCATATCTACTGGGTGAAATTCCACAGTGTGCCATCACAGCAGCAAGATTTGTGACCTGTTGCCACGAGAAAAGGGCAACCAGTGAAGAACACGCACCATTGTAAATATAACCCATATCTATGCTTATTTATTTTATCCTGTGTCCTTAACCATTTGTACATTGTAAAAACACTCTATATATATAATATGACATTTGTAATGTCTTTATTGTTTTGAAACTTCTGTATGTGTCATATCTACTGTTCATTTTTATTGTTTATTTCACTTTATGTATTATCTACCTTACTTGCTTTGGCAATGTTAACACATGTTACCCATGCCAATAAAGCCCCTTGAATTGAATTGAATTGAGAGATAACAACAGGTTGTTGTTCACCATCTCCTCAGAACCAACAGGTTGTAGTTCACCGTCCAGAACCCTGGTGATCTTGATGCCCAGAACCCTGGTGATCTTGATGCCCAGAACCCTGGTGATCTTGATGCCCAGAACCCTGGTGATCTTGATGCCCAGAACCCTGGTGATCCTGATTCCCAGAACCCTGGTGATCTTGATGCCCAGAACCCTGGTGAGCCTCTTACAGTAGATCAACAATAGAAAGCGAAGGAGACAGTATTGTACTTGTTTGGAACTACTTACATTCAGAGCGGCGAGGGGCTGGACCTTCAGGCTTTCGTCAGTCTTTGCGTGTTTCTTTAGTGCTATTGGTGCCTGAAGCCACTGGAAATTGTACTCAATCTACACAATAGAAAGAACAACTACATTTGTAATTGTATGAAAAAGAGAGAGAGCAAATACGTCTATCCTTTGCTATTGTTATACAGTTTTAAGTGTGTAGGGCGGCGTAGCGTTCCCTCTTCATAGAGGCATGCGTAACAGGTAGCGTGTGTAGGGTAGCGTAGCGTTCCCTCTTCATAGAGGCGTGCGTAACAGGTAGCGTGTGTAGGGTGGCGTAGCGTTCCCTCTTCATAGAGGCGTGCGTAACAGGTAGCGTGTGTAGGGCGGCGTAGCGTTCCCTCTTCATAGAGGCGTGCGTAACAGGTAGCGTGTGTAGGGCGGCGTCGCGTTCCCTCTTCATAGAGGCGTGCGTAACAGGTAGCGTGTGTAGTGGCGTCGTAGCGTTCCCTCTTCATAGAGGCGTGCGTAACAGGTAGCGTGTGTAGGGCGGCGTAGCGTTCCCTCTTCATAGAGGCGTGCGTAACAGGTAGCGTGTGTAGGGCGGCGTAGCGTTCCCTCTTCATAGAGGTGTGCGTAACAGGTAGCGTGTGTAGGGCGGCGTAGCGTTCCTCTTCATAGAGGCGTGCGTAACAGGTAGCGTGTGTAGGGTAGCGTAGCGTTCCCTCTTCATAGAGGCGTGCGTAACAGGTAGCGTGTGCAGGGGCGGCGTAGCGTTCCCTCTTCATAGAGGCGTGCGTAACAGGTAGCGTGTGTAGGGCGGCGTAGCGTTCCCTCTTCATAGAGGCGTGCGTAACAGGTAGCGTGTGTAGCGCGGCGTAGCGTTCCCTCTTCATAGAGGCGTGCGTAACAGGTAGCGTGTGTAGTGTAGCGTAGCGTTCCCTCTTCATAGAGGCGTGCGTAACAGGTAGCATGTGTAGGGCGGCGTAGCGTTCCCTCTTCATAGAGGCGTGTGTAACAGGTAGCGTGTGTAGGGCGGCGTAGCGTTCCCTCTTCATAGAGGCGTGCGTAACAGGTAGCGTGTGTAGGGCGGCGTCGCGTTCCCTCTTCATAGAGGCGTGCGTAACAGGTAGCGTGTGTAGAGCGTAGCGTTCCCTCTTCATAGAGGCGTGCGTAACAGGTAGCGTGTGTAGGGTAGCGTAGCGTTCCCTCTTCATAGAGGCGTGCGTAACAGGTAGCGTGTGTAGGGTAGCGTAGCGTTCCCTCTTCATAGAGGCGTGCGTAACAGGTAGCGTGTGTAGGGCGGCGTAGCGTTCCTCTTCATAGAGGCGTGCGTAACAGGTAGCGTGTGTAGGGTAGCGTAGCGTTCCCTCTTCATAGAGGCGTGCGTAACAGGTAGCGTGTGTAGGGTAGTAGCGTTCCTCTTCATAGAGGCGTGCGTAACAGGTAGCGTGTGTAGGGTAGCGTAGCGTTCCCTCTTCATAGAGGCGTGCGTAACAGGTAGCGTGTGTAGGGTAGCGTAGCGTTCCCTCTTCATAGAGGCGTGCGTAACAGGTAGCTTAACGCCGATGATAAAAAATGGAAACCCGAAAGGGAAACTAAGACTTAACGTTTCACAATTAAAGTCACACAGTAGAATTTACACACGTGATAGTCAGGACTGTTGTCGTCATCCTTTGACTCTCTGATGCAGCAGTCCAGTAGGTGCTGAGCAAGTTACAAGGAGATAACAGGGGACATTGTCATCTGGTTTATCACTGTTGGTTAGCGTTGCAAAATTACATAAACTTTCGTATTCCCTCTTCATTTAATTCGTAACAGGTATTGTAATTCGGCGTCCGTTCCTCTTCATTTAATTCATTCCCGATTTAATTCCCTCCCGATTTAATTCATTCCCGATTTAATTCATTCCCGATTTAATTCATTCCCGATTTAACTCCCTCCCGATTTAACTCCCTCCCGATTTAACTCCCTCCCGATTTAACTCCCTCCCGATTTAACTCCCTCCTGATTTAACTCCCTCCTGATTTAACTCCCTCCTGATTTAACTCCCTCCTCATTTAACTCCGTGATTTAACTCCCTCCTGTGTTTAACTCCCTCCTGATTTAACTCCCTCCTGATTTAACTCCCTCCTGATTTAACTGCCTCCTGGGTTAACTCCCTCTGATTTAACTCCCTCCTGATTTAACTCCCTCCTGATTTAACTCCCTCCTGATTTAACTCCCTCCTGATTTAACTCCCGTCCTGATTTAACTCCCTCCTGATTTAACTCCCTCCTGATTTAACTCCCTCCTGATTTAACTCCCTCCTGATTTAACTCCCTCCTGATTTAACTCACCAGTAGATTTAACTCCCTCCTGATTTAACTCCCTCCTGATTTAACTCCATCCTGATTTAATTCCATCTGATTTAAGTCCAGGTCCTGATTTAACTCCCTCCAAGATTTAACTCCCTCCTGATTTAACTCCCTCTGATTTAACTCACTCCTGATTTAACTCCCTCCTGATTTAATTACATAAACTTTCCTGATTTAACTCCCTCCTGATTTAACTCCCTCCTGATTTAACTCCCTCCTGATTTAACTCCCTCCTGATTTAACTCCCTCCTGATTTAACTCCCTCCTGATTTAACTCCCTCCGGATTTAACTCCCTCCTGATTTAACTCCCTCCTGATTTAACTCCCTCCTGATTTAATTCCATCCTGATTTAACTCCCTCCTGATTTTGGGAAACTTCCAACTGGGATTTCATGAAAAACAGGGAATTTTAGTAAAGTTTCTGGAATTTTGCAACGCTGCACACTTTTCCTACAGATTTGTTTATAAAGTCAATGCCCAAGCCTATCATCAAAAAACGTTTTTTTAATCAAGTCAGTTGACTGAGAACCAAAGATGACTACAGAGGCAAATATACCGTTTACACCGTTTCATTGCTGCATGTTGCCATCATTTTGCAATAATATTCTCTATTGGAATTGTTCAGGTGTGTGAGGGCAAACCTTGCAAGACTCTGGCAACAAGTCAACCAGTTCCAACACTGGACAACGTTGGCCAGCATCATGTTTGAACGTCATCAGGGTGTCACTACATCTGCAATAAACAAAGAAACAAACTATGCATGGACACAGCACTGTGCTAATCCGGAAGGATCCAAGAACATTTACAAGTCTTTGAAAGTATCCAGATTACAGGGCCCAGAGTTGTTCCTGTCCTGATGACCTGACCTAGTAATGACACAAAAGGGTTAGGGACCGACTGAACTGGGGTTGTAAAATTCCAGTAAATCTGTGGGTGTTCCAGAAATGTTGATTGGAGGACTATAGATTACCTGCTTACTCCCTCCTAATTCCAGGAAACTGCTAAACAGTTCCTGTTGATGATGACCTGAACTAACCCTCTGGAATATTTCAACCAGGAACCAAAACCTAGGGGATTTGGGCAATTTTGCAACCCTCAGCCCACATGACTGATCAAACCTGTCACTGTCGATGATGGCATTGACCACATCCTTTCTCCTGTGTTGCAGTGCTTCGTGAAAGAAGGAGGCGTGGCTCTTGTTGAGGCTGATCTCCGCCCCTCTCTGCAGCAGCAGTCTCACTGCAGCTATGTGTCCCTCCCTGGCTGCCACGTGCAGTGCTGTGCTCTGATCAGAACAACAACACAAGATTTGTGAATTCACATCGTCACCTAATCAACACATCTCGAGGAACGTTTAATGATTCAGTTGAGAAGTCTCTGCAGAATAAAAGCATTTCTAAATAAATCATCTGGCTTCCAACGGGGTGATGATTGCTGTTAGAATGTCTAGCTAAATATCATGCTTGCTTATTATTATTATTTACATATGGCAGCTAGAAATGTAATTGTGTACACGAAACTGATATGTTCTGAACTTTGCGAAAGACAGAATGAAACGTGAAGGTTGTCTGAAACGTAATGGTTGTCTGAATGAAACATAAAGATGGTCTGAATGAAACATAAATGTTGTCTGACTGAAACATAAAGGTTGTCTGATTGAAACATAAAGATGGTCTGAATGAAACATAAAGGTTGTCTGGATGAACGTAATTGTCTGATTGAAACATTTTGTCTGGATGAAACATAAAGGTTGTCTGGATGAAATGTAAGGTTGTCTGGATGAAACATAAAGAAATGTTGTCTGGATGAAACATAAAGGTTGTCTGATTGAAACATAAAGTTTGTCTGGATGAAACATAAACAAAGGTTGTCTGATCCCCGAAATGGAGAATTAAACATTGTTCCTAATTTTAGAGAATGTGGAAACCCTTGGTGGAGAAGCCAATGTGACGCCCGCTCTCCTGTTAGGAGGAAAGACAGGGCATTAAGTTTTATGACATTTAAAATGTTTGACATCATAAATTCCTGAAAAGATAACAGAGACTTCTAAATGTCTCCTTCTGAAAATGCAGTATGGGAGGGAGAGAGTAACAGGCATTGAACAAAGGAACTCTCCACTCAAATACCCCTAAGAAAAATCCCCAGTTCCAAATGGAGAATTAAACATTGTTCCTGATTTTACACGAAATGAAACTATTTATCTCTCAAGAAGAAGTGAGGTCCTAGATCCAGCCTAATAGACTTCAGCTGGAAAGATTTTGTTTCATGTTTGTGACCTCATGAAAAGACAAAAGCAGAATGGCGACGACTGCCACATTACACCAGCTCAATCTGTCCATTAAGTTCCTCAGTTATGAGGCATCTGAATGTTTATGGATGTTCCCATGTCCAATAGAGACCCATGTTCCTTTGTATTACCCCGCCCCCCTCTTTTCCTCTCCGAATGTATCATGTTAGAACCAAACTGTTTTTGTTTAGCCCACTAGGGACGGTATTTAAAGTATAATGTTATTATGTATTTTATATCCTGTAATTGTTTAATTAGTTAGTAAATAAATAATTGAGACAATTGGTGAATGGATGATTTATAGTTAAGGCTGGGTTCATGCAGATAACCAAGAATTTTACGACGTTCAGATGAGACTGATAGAAGGAAAAGAATAATGAATAACTGATTGACTGCTATTGATATAAAAGATCTTCAGATCTTTAAGAGTGGATTCGGGAGATAGCATCTCTTTATAAACTGACTCTTCCGTGGTGCCCCAGGTTATTAACGAGTTAATTGTTGGTTTAATTCAACCACTTAATCAATCAAACGTTAGGTAACCGATTTGATAAAATAGCTTGTCATCACAAAGATGTCAGAGACACGACAGTGGTCTGAATGAAACAAAGGTTGTCCGAACCCCATCCTCATCCAGCTTGTCCAGTAGTTTGATGTTGGTGCCCAGGACGATCTTCATGGTCTGGGTGTACCCCTCTGCCGCCGCATGGTGTAAACAAGTCCACCCTTTGTAATCACTAAGAAAGAGAGAGACGAGACAGAAAACACCAGTGACAATAACACACCATTACATTCTCCATGTAGGGTGTCAAAATCCAGCTACATTTCCCAGAATTTCCAGTTGAAGATTCCCGGGTTACCTATATATTCCCACCTGATTCTAGTAATAATCCATCCGGGATTTCAAGGGCTTTTGGGACATTTACAGAAATGTTGGTGATCCTACTCCTACGTCAAAATGTACAGATTGGCTTGAGGATCTGTTGCAAACCTTTAAAAACAAAATCTGTGCCACTGTCTTCCTCACTGTGAACAGCGTAGTCATGTACATACATGTGTTAGTGCTAGCACCTGTGAAAGAGAGCTCCTTTACGAAGCAGCAGCTCCACCACTTTGGTGTGTCCACCTCCAGAGGCCAGGTGTAGGGGGTCAGGCCTCTCTCATCCCCCTCGTTCAGCAGGCGGGAGTCTGTGATGGTCTCCAGCAGACGCTGGCAGGTGTTAATACGACCATACCTGATGAGAAGAGAGTTAGAGGTATACCTGGTGTTAATACGACCATACCTGATGAGAAGAGAGTTAGAGGTATACCTGATGAGAAGAGAGTGTTACCTGATGAGAAGAGAGTTAGAGGTGTACCTGGTGTTAATACATACCTGATGAGAAGAGAGTTAGAGGTATACCTGGTGTTAATACGAACATACCTGATGAGAAGAGAGGTATACCTGGTGTTAATACGAGATGAGAAGAGAGTATACCTGGTGTTAATACGACCATACCTGATGAGAAGAGAGTTAGAGGTATACCTGGTGTTAATACGACCATACCTGATGAGAAGAGAGTTAGAGGTATACCTGGTGTTAATACGAACATACCTGATGAGAAGAGAGTTAGAGGTATACCTGGTGTTAATATGAACATTTCTATTGACAGGAGAGTTAGGTGTGTGTGTGTGTGTGTGTGTGTGTGTGTGTGTGTGTGTGTGTGTGTGTGTGTGTGTGTGTGTGTGTGTGTGTGTGTGTGTGTGTGTGTGTGTGTGTGTGAGAGAGAGAGAGAGAGCGGGATGAGGGCGAGGAAAAAATATACAGTATTGGTCAAAAGTTTGGACAGACCAACTTATTTCAAGGTTTATCTTTAAATTTTATATTTTCTACATTGTAGAATAATAGTGAAGAAATCAAAACTACGAAATAACACATATGGAATCATGTAGTAACCAAAAGTGTTAAACAAATTAAAATATATTTGATATTTGAGATTCTTCAAAGTAGCCACACTTGCCTTGATGACAGGTTGTCACTAGTTACTACAGCGACAAAGTAGAAATTGACTATATATTGAAAATGAGTTGATTTTTGATTAAAATTTTAGGTCAGGGTTAGGCATAACGTTAGCAGTGTGGTTAAGGTTATGGTTAAAGTTAGAGTTAGGTTTGAAATCTGATTTTAAGAAAATAAATCTAAGAAATAGGCAAGGTTTAGCCATTTGTGGCTGTGGTAACTAGTGTCTGTCCGTCTGTCTGTTAAAAAGCCTGAATTTAAATTGATCACATTTAGATTTTATGTGACACATTGTCAAAGTGGAATTATATTTTAGAAAAGAAAATTCAAACCTGAACTGTCTTGAGTGAATATGACATGTCCTGACCTTGGTTCCTTTTTAATGTCTAAAATTATTTTATTTATATTTATTTATTTTAATTTTAATATTTTAGTTTGGTCAGGGCGTGAGTTGGGGTGGGCATTCTATGTGTTGTTCTATGTTTTGGTATTTCTATGTGTTTGGCCTGGTATGGTTCCCAATCAGAGGCAGCTGTTTATAGTTGTCTCTGATTGAGAACCATTCTTAGACACCCCATTTTCCCACTATGTTTTGTGGGTAGTTGTTTTCTGTGTCTGTGTTTTAACCACACAAAACAGTTTCTGTTTTCATTTATTTCTCTTGTTCTTTTGTATTCAGTGTTCGGTTATTTCATTAAAATATGGACACCGATCTTTTCTACTCCTCCTCGGAAGAGAGAGGAATACCGTTACAGAATAAGGATTCAACCCCTTTGTTAAGAAACCTAAAGAAGTTCAGGAGTAAAAGTCAGGCTTAATTTATAAAGTCACATACAAGTTCCATGGACTCCACTTTGTGCAATAATAGTGCCTAACATGATTTTTAATTAACAGTTCCCACTCAGCCCAGTCAAAACTGTTCGCTGCTCTGGCCCCCCAATGGTGGAACAATCATCTGTAACGTCCCTCAGTAGAACAGTGAATTACAATCACAGGTTTAACACAAAGAAAGGAATGTTTTTCAATGGTTTATAGAAAAGAATCCTTTATTGGTAGACAAAATGAAATTAAAAGCAGACATTGAATATCCCTTTGATGTCATGCTGCAGTTATTTATTACACTTTGGATGGTGTATCAATACACCCAGTCACTACAAAATGATAAGGCAAACTTCCTAACTCAGTTGCCGGAGAAAAGGAATTTATAAAGTCACATACTTAAGTTCCATGGAGGCCAATGGTGATTGGCCTCATGATTAAAGAATATATCTCTGTGATAAAATACAATTATCTGTAAGGTCACATTAGAACATCAATTACTCCAAACACATGGTTTAAATCCATCAAAGAGAAGGAATGTTTTGCAATGGTTTGAAAAGAAGCTCACTTATTGAGACAAAATCATTTTAAATTAAAAGAATCATCACCTATCCCTTTGAGCATGCTCATTACTATTACAGGGATGGTGTACTAACATGTTCCCCAGAATCATCACCTACCCTAAGTGTTCTTACTAACTCAGGTGCCCAGACTAACATGTTCCCCTGAATCATCACCTGAGGCCAAGTGTTCATTGGCCTCAGGGCTCCAGACTAACATGTTAAAATGAATCATTACCTACCCGACATTACTATCACAGGGCTCCAAACTAACATGTTCCCCTGAATCATCACCTACCCGAAGTGTTCATTACTATTCCAGGGCTCCAGACTAACATGTTCCCCTGAATCATCACCTACCCTAAGTGTTCATTACTATCACAGGGCTCCAGACTAACATGTTCCCCTGAATCATCACCTACCCGAAGTGTTCATTACTATCACAGGGCTCCAGACTAACATGTTCCCCTGAATCATCACCTACCCTAAGTGTTCATTACTATCACAGGGCTCCAGACTAACATGTTCCCCTGAATCATTACCTACCCGAAGTGTTCATTACTATCACAGGGCTCCAGACTAACATGTTCCCCTGAATCATCAACGAACCCTAAGTGTTCATTACTATCACAGGGCTCCAGACTAACATGTTCCCCTGAATCATCACCTACCCTAAGTGTTCATTACTATTCCAGGGCTCTAGACTAACATGTTCCCCTGAAACATCACCTACCATAAGTCTTCATTACTATCACAGGGCTCTAGACTAACATGTTAACCTGGTGTCGCGGGTGTCACTAACTTTCAAGGCTCGTACACATAGCACCGGGTGTCACTAACTTTCAAGGCTCGTACACATAGCACCGGGTGTCACTAACTTTCAAGGCTCGTACACATAGCACCGGGTGTCACTAACTTTCAAGGCTCGTACACATAGCACCGGGTGTCACTAACTTTCAAGGCTCGTACACATGGCACCGGGTGTCACTAACTTTCAAGGCTCGTACACATAGCACCGGGTGTCACTAACTTTCAAGGCTCTTACACATAGCACCGGGTGTCACTAACTTTCAAGGCTCGTACACATAGCACCGGGTGTCACTAACTTTCAAGGCTCGTACACATAGCACCGGGTGTGGATCTAACGTTTGTCTGTCGATCATTCAGTGCGCTGTGGTTAAGAGACAATGTAGACTTCTGACATTTTGTACACTTTTACTGGATTCTACATGTAAAATCGGTGTGCACTTCGTTCACATATTACATCCAGAGGTGCTAAGTACTCTCTGCGAGCTATTGTTGTGTCTGACCCTTACAGCTGGTGGCACCAGCAGACCGAAATCATGATGAATCATCTGATAAAGTCATTCAAAGTGCTTTATTAAGATGTAAATAACATTTAGACTACTGGGGATTTCAAGAAATATGTTTTATTTTGTCTAACACATCCAAGCGGGAATGATTCAAGGTATTTTGATAACCGGGCCGGACAATCTTGTTAGGGCGGCCGGCTGTTGGCCACTGATCAGCCAAAGGCTTAGTATAGATTAGTATAGCAGAGAAATTGCTTTAAAAATATTTTTCAAAGACAATCTGAGGAGCCCAATGCATGGGCTGCCAGCCATGTCACCTTTTTCCATTGTTTTTTTTTTACATATATAAAACTATATTTTGGTGTCAATATTGACCTGCCCACCCAACAACAAAAATGTTTTCAACCAATCTGGCATTTGCCAGTATTGCCAGTATTGCCAATCTGCCCCTTCTGCCCACAAATTCTGAAACTCTGTCTAGGCTACTTAAAACAAATCGAAAATACAGTATTTTCTGAATCAAATGTTATTGTTTTATTTTAATTTGATTTTATGTTAATACCTATCACATTACTTAGTAATGACCGAATGCATTTGAGACATCACGCACTGGAAAACTTTTGACAAATAAAAGTATTATTATTTTATTGATAGGAGTGGAGAAAATAAGGTGCTTAGGCATTAAGCACATAGTAATAAGTAATAAAATAAAGACGGCATTTCTAAGAGCAAACTTACAAGATAACATTTCTTTCATTTTTATTTCGACACAAATTAAAATGTGTCACTGACCCGCCCACAGATTGATGTTTCAGCATTGTCCCAATGAAGAGTTTGGTGTTCGGATGAGCAATATCCACCGTCATAATACTGTAAGCCTACGGTTGAAGCCTGAGCTGGAATGTGAAGCTAACTGAAGCTGGTTCGCTTTAGAAAGCCCTGAATAGATCGAGCTTGCTTCGTAGGATACCTATCTGCTCCGGGGAAGGCTAACTCTGTTTATCCTGTAGTTAACCCTCTGTTCCCCCTCATTGTTCTTGTCGGTGATTGTTTGTTTGTAAGCTATTTTGGAAGTTATGTTCTGGTGTGCGATGAGTTTTGTACACAATTGTATTATTTTATATAATTTGCTTTTCTGAGTTTTGAGCAATTATTAAACTGCTCCGTTTTATACCTAGTTCGATCTCCTGTGCCTGACTTCCCTGCCACCAACATGCACCCTTACAACTATTTATATTTTTGACAACCTTTACTTCACCACATTCCTAGAGACATTCCTAAAGAAAATATTGAAATTTTTACTCCATATATTTTCCCTGACAACCTATAGTACTCATTGCATGTTCAATGTTTTGCAGGACAGGAAAATTGTCAAATTCATGCACTTATCAAGAGAACACAATGTCATCTCTACTGCCTCTGTTCTGGCGGACGCATTAAACACAAATGCATATTTTGTAAATAATGTCTGAGAATTGGAGTGAAAATTAAAATGTGGCACTGACTTCCCCATGGATTGATGTCTCAGCATTGCATCCACCACTAGACCTAACACCACTAGACCTAACCCCACTAGACCTAACCCCACTAGACCTAGACCTAACACCACTAGACCTAACACCACTAGACCTAACCCCACTAGACCTAACCCCACTAGACCTAACCCCACTAGACCTAACCCCACTAGACCTAACACCACTAGACCTAACACCACTAGACCTAACACCACTAGACCTAACCCCACTAGACCTAACACCACTAGACCTAACCCCACTAGACCTAACCCCACTAGACCTAACCCCACTAGACCTAACCCCACTAGACCTAACCCCACTAGACCTAACACCACTAGACCTAACACCACTAGACCTAAACCCCACTAGACCTAACACCACTAGACCTAACACCACTAGACCTAACACCACTAGACCTAACACCACTAGACCTAACCACTACCACTAGACCTAACACCACTAGACCTAGACCTAACACCACTAGACCTAACACCACTAGACCTAGACCTAACACCACTAGACCTAAAACCACTAGACCTAACCCCACTAGACCTAACACCACTAGACCTAACACCACTAGACCTAACACCACTAGACCTAGACCTAACACCACTAGACCTAACACCACTAGACCTAACACCACTAGATCCTAACACCACTAGACCTAACCCCACTAGATCTAACACCACTAGACCTAACAGACTAGACCTAACACCACTAGACCTAACACCACTAGACCTAACACCACTAGACCTAGACCTAACACCACTAGACCTAACCCCCACTAGACCTAACCCCACTAGACCTAACACCACTAGACCTAACACCACTAGACCTAACACCACTAGACCTAACCCCACTAGACCTAACCCCACTAGACCTAGACCTAACACCACTAGACCTAACACCACTAGATCTAACACCACTAGACCTAACACCAATAGACCTAGACCTAACACCACTAGACCTAACACCACTAGACCTAACACCACTAGACCTAACCCCACTAGACCTAACACCACTAGACCTAACACCACTAGACTAGACCTAACACCACTAGACCTAACACCACTAGACCTAACACCACTAACACCAATAGACCTAACACTACTAGACCTAACACCACTAGACCTAACACCAATAGACCTAGACCTAACACCACTAGACCTAACACCACTAGACCTAACACCACTAGACCTAGACCTAACACCACTAGACCTAACCCCACTAGACCTAACACCACTAGACCTAACACCACTAGACCTAACACGACTAGACCTAACACCACTAGACCTAACACCACTAGACCTAGACCTAACACCAATAGACCTAACACTACTAGACCTAACACCACTAGACCTAACACCAATAGACCTAGACCTAACACCACTAGACCTAACACCACTAGACCTAACACCACTAGACCTAGACCTAACACCACTAGACCTAACACCACTAGACCTAACACCACTAGACCACTAGACCTAACACCACTAGATCCTAACACCACTAGATCTAACACCACTAGACCTAACCCCACTAGACCTAACACCACTAGACCCACTAGACCTAACACCACTAGACCTAACACCACTAGACCTAACACCACTAGACCTAACACCACTAGACCTAGACCTAACACCACTAGACCTAACACCACTAGACCTAACACCACTAGACCTAACACCACTAGACCTAGACCTAACACCACTAGACCTAACACCACTAGATCTAACACCACTAGACCTAACACCACTAGACCTAACCCCACTAGACCTAACACCACTAGACCTAACACCACTAGACCTAACACCACTAGACCTAACCCCACTCGACCTAACACCACTAGACCTAACACCACTAGACTTAACACCACTAGACCTAACACCACTAGACCTAACACCACTAGACCTAACACCACTAGACCTAACACCACTAGACCTAACACCACTAGACCTAGACCTAACACCACTAGACCTAGACCTAACACCACTAGACCTAACACCACTAGACCTAACACCACTAGACCTAACACCACTAGACCTAGACCTAACACCACTAGACCTAACACCACTAGACCTAACACCACTAGACCTAGACCTAACACCACTAGACCTAACACCACTCACTAACACCACTAGACCTAACACCTTGTCCTTGACTTAACACCAGAGAGACCTGCAGAACCAGGATGTTCTTGACCGATTCCACTGGAGACCCAGTCTGCAGGCGTAGACCTAACACCAGCCCTCCTCTTCCAGTACTCACCACAGATCCATCATACTGCTGTGCTGTAGGGGGCAGGACAACACCACACGTAAGACCTAAACAGATATGTACACTACACCACAGACCTACACCACTACAACCCTGACTTCCTGAGAGCAGACCTAACACACAGACTGTCCCAACCAAACCAGGTCAACTGAATTCCAATAAGTCTGATTCATTTTGTAACACCACTAGACCTACTGTAGCTAAAGTAAGACAACAGCAGAAGACTGAGGCTTTTGGCAAACCTCCTAAATACTTTTATTAAAGACTATCACCACTAGACCAACCAACTTCATTTGATACTAAAACAGACTCAGGACAAATGACCTGACACCATAGACCTAGACCTAACATTTCATTTTCTTTAACAATAGGCTGTAACATTCAGCTGGCAGAAAAGGATTGGCAGCAGAAGGTATCATGCTTCCCATTCTTTTCTATAGATCCTCTCACCACTAGACCTAACACCACTGGACTCTATCCAGGTCGATGGGGACAGTCGCTGACAACCACAGATGCTAGAAAAACACCACTAGTTTGTGTTGGTTTCTTAGTCTATCACTGTGACCTAACCCAGATGAGACAACACCACTAGTCTATCACTGTGACTTAGATGACAGATTGTGTTAGTCTATCACTGTGACTTAGATGAGTCAGATTGTGTTACCTAACATCACTGTGACTTTGATGAGTCAGATTGTGTTAGTCTATCAGTGTGACTTTGATGAGTCAGATTGTGTTAACACTATCAGTGTGACTTAGATGAACAGATTGTGTTAGTCTATCACTGTGACTTAGATGAGTCAGATTGTGTTAGTCTATCACTGTGACTTAGATGAGTCAGATTGTGTTAACACCACTCACTGTGACTTAGATGAGTCAGATTGTGTTAGTCTATCACTGTGACTTAGATGAGTCAGATTGTGTTAGTCTATCACTGTGACTTAGATGAGTCAGATTGTGTTAGTCTATCACTGTGACTTAGATGAGTCAGATTGTGTTAGTCTATCACTGTGACTTAGATGAGTCAGATTGTGTTAGTCTATCACTGTGACTTAGATGAGTCAGATTGTGTTAGTCTATCACTGTGACTTAGATGAGTCAGATTGTGTTAGTCTATCACTGTACTTAGATCCATCATTGTGTTAGTCTATCACTGTGACTTAGATGAGTCAGATTGTGTTAGTCTATCACTGTGACTTCCTGATGAGTCAGATTGTGACTGTCTATCAACTGTGACTTAGATGATTCAGATTGTGTTAGTCTATCACTGTGACTTAATGAGTCAGATTGTGTTAGTCTATCACTGTGAAACTTAGATGAGTCAGATTGTGTTAGTCTATCACTGTGAATCCAGATGAGTCATTTGTTAGTCTATCACAAATGTTGACTTAGATGAGTCATTTCATTTTGTTATAATAATCACTATAATAAGATGAGTCAGATTGTGTTAGTCTATGTCAAAGTGACTTAGATGAGTCAGATTGTGTTAGTCTATCACTGTGACTTAGATGAGTCAGATTGTGTTAGTCTATCACTGTGACTTAGATGAGTCAGACCCCAATAGGCTGTCTATCACTGTGTACATTCAGATGGCAGAAAAGGATTGTGTTAGGTATCACTGTGACTTAGATGAGTCAGATTGTGTTAGTCTATCAGGTGATTAGATGAGTCAGATGTGTTAGTCTATCAGTGTGTTAGTTTAGTCAGATTGTGTTAGTCTATCACTGTGACTTAGATGAGTCAGATTGTGATAGTCTATCACTGTGACTTAGATGAGTCAGATTGTGTTAGTCTATCACTGTGACTTAGATGAGTCAGATTGTGATAGTCTATCACTGTGACTTAGATGAGTCAGATTGTGATAGTCTATCACTGTGACTTAGATGAGTCAGATTGTGTTAGTCTATCACTGTGACTTTGATGAGTCAGATTGTGTTAGTCTATCAGTGTGACTTAGATGAGTCAGATTGTGTTAGTTTATCACTAACACAATGAGTCAGATTGTGTTAGTCTATCACTGTGACTTAGATGAGTCAGATGGTGACTTAGATGACGATCAGACCACATTTTATGAGTGATCAATGCAGAAATCCAGGTTATTCCAAAGGGTTCACAAACTTTTCTTGCAACTGTATTTTGAGGTCTCTCCAGAGATGTTCGATCTGGTTCAAGTCCGGGCTCTGGCTGGGCCACTCGAGGGCATTCAGAGACATTTAGAGTTCTGAAGCCACTCCTGCTTATGTCTACGTTGTGTGATTAGGGTCATTGTTTTCATCAAGGGTCTCTCTGTACTTTGCTCCATTCATCTTTCCCTCGATCTTGACTAGTCTCCCAGTCCCTGCCGCTGATAAACATCCCACAACATGATGCTGCCGTCACGATGCTTCACCGTAGGCGGCCAGCTATAGGAAGAGTCTTGGAGGTTCCAAACTTCTTCAATTTAAGAATGATGGAGGCTGCTGTGTTTTTGGGGACCTTCAATGCTGTAGAAATGTTTTAGTACCCTTCCCCAGGTCTGTGCTTAGACACAATCCTGTCTCGGAGCTCTACGGACAATTCCTTCGACCTCATGGCTTGGTTTTTGCTCTGACCTGCACTGTCAACTGTGGGACCTTGTATAGACAGGTGTGTGCCTTTCCAAATAATTTCTAATCAATTGAATTTACCACAGGTGGACTCCAAGTTGTAGAAATAATTCCAGAATGATCTATGGAAACAGGATGCACCTGAGCTCAATTTCGAGTCTCATAGCAAAGGGTCTGAATTCTTATGCAAATAGGTTATTTGTGTGGTTTTTTTGTTAACATCTCTAAAAACCTTTTGTTGCTTTGACATTATGGGGTATTGTGATGTCATTATGGGGTATTGTGATGTCAGTATGGGGTATTGTGATGTCATTATGAGGTATTGTGATGTCATTATGATGTATTGTGATGTCATTATGGGGTATTGTGATGTCATTATGGGGTATTGTGTGTAGATTGATGAAGACTTTTTTAAAACCATTTTAGAATAAGGCTGTAATGTAACAAAATGTGGAAAAGGTCAAGGGTCTGAATACATTCCGAATACAATGTATCTGTTATGGTGTCAAGGCATAAGAACAAGCAAAGCAATAACAGTGTTATAGAGCAACTTTGCAAATTTCAGCAATTATCAAAACTGTATTTTTTGTGAACACATACAAGTGGGACACAATCATGAAGTGGAACGACAAGAAAAACTTTTTAACAAATCAAAAACTGAAAAATTGGGCGTGCAAAATTATTCAGCCCCTTTACTTTCAGTGCAGCAAACTCTCTCCAGAAGTTCAGTGAGGATCTCTGAATGATCCAATGTTGACCTAAATGACTAATGATGAATACAATCCACCTGTGTACAATCCACCTGTGTGTAATCAAGTCTCCGTATAAATGCATCTGCACTGTTATAGTCTCAGAGGTCCGTTAAAAGCGCAGAGAGCATCATGAAGAACAAGGAACACACCAGGCAGGTCCGAGATACTGTTGTGAAGAAGTTTAAAGCCGGATTTGGATACGAAAAGATTTCCCAAGCTTTAAACATCCCAAGGAGCACTGTGCAAGTGATAATATTGAAATGGAAGGAGTATCAGACCACTGCAAATCTACCATGACCTGGCCGTCCCTCTAAACTTTCAGCTGATACAAGGAGAAGACTGATCAGAGATGCAGCCAAGAGGCTCATGATCACTCTGGATGAACTGCAGAGATCTACAGCTGAGGTGGGAGACTCTGTCCATAGGACAACAATCAGACGTATATTGCACAAATCTGGTCTTTATGGAAGAGTGGCAAGAAGAAAGCCATCTCTTAAAGATATCCATAAAATGTGTTGTTTAAAGTTTGCCACAAGCCACCTGGGAGACACACCAAACATGTGGAAGAAGATGCTCTGGTCAGATGAAACCAAAATTGAACTATTTGGCAACAATGCAAAACGTTATGTTTAGCGTAAAAGCAACACAGCGCATCACCCTGACCACACCATCCCCACTGTCAAACATGGTGGTGGCAGCATCATGGTTTGGGCCTGCTTTTCTTCAGCAGGGACAGGGAAGATGGTTAAAATTGATGGGAAGATGGATGGAGCCAAATACAGGACCATTCTGGAAGAAAACCTGATGGAGTCTGCAAAAGACCTGAGACTATAATCGCAGCAAAAGGTGGCGCTACAAAGTATTAACTTAATGGGGGCTGAATAATTTTGCACGCCCAATTTTTCAGTTTTTGATTTGTTAAAAAAGTTTGAAATATCCAATAAATGTCGTTCCACTTCATGATTGTGTCCCACTTGTTGTTGATTCTTCACAAAAAAATACAGTTTTATTTCCTTATGTTTGAAGCCTGAAATGTGGCAAAAGGTCGCAAAGTTCAAGGGGGCCGAATACCTTCGCAAGGCACTGTAGGTTGTGGCTTTTTTCCCCTGGCTTGGCTTCCTCTGTGGTTTTACCAATGCACCGCTAATGCACCACTACTGCACCGCACTAAAGTAGTACTGCAAAAAATCTGGCAAAGCAATACACTTTTTGTCCAGTAAACAAAGTGTTATGTTTTTGGAAGTCTAGTACAAGCCATCACTGGGTACCACTCTCCATCTTTTCAAACATAGTGGTGGCTGCATCACGTTATGGGTATGCTTGTAATCGTTAACAAGTTTTTTAGGGAAAAAAAAAGAAACAGAAATCTTTGAGAAAAACAGAGAAAACTCCTGCAAATGGTTGTCTAGCAACGATCAACAAGCAAATGTTGTACTATCCAAGTGTGGAAAGCTCTAGGAGACTTACCCATAAACACTCACAGCAGTAATCTAAGACAAAGATGCTTCCACACAGCATTGACTCGGGGGTGTGAATATGTAAGTGAGATATTTCTGTATCTCATTTTCAATAGATTTGCTAACATAAAATAAAGAAATAAAACGTATTTTCACTTTGTCATTCTGAGGAATTGTGTGTGGAATAACGGCTGTAACACAACACAATGTGGAATAAAGGCTGTAACACAACACAATGTGGAATAAAGGCTGTAACACAACACAATGTGGAATAAAGGCTGTAACACAACACAATGTGGAATAAAGGCTGTAACACAACACAATGTGGAATAAAGGCTGTAACACAGAGCAATGTGGAATAAAGGCTGTAACACAACACAATGTGGAATAAACACAACACAATGTAATAAAGGCAACACAATGTGGAATAAAGGCTGTAACACAACACAATGTGGAATAAAGGCTGTAACACAATGTGGAATAAAGGCTCACAACACAATGTGGAATAAAGGCTATAACACAACACAATCTGAAGGCAATGTACCTTTCAATGTACCATTGGATACCATTTGTTAACTACCTGTTAAATCTAATGCTATGTCATGTTGTAAAGTTACCTGTAAGATGTCTCAATGTGAATAAAGGTTCTTTAGGCAATTTGGAATAAAGGCTGTAACAGGATGGCCAGGTGAAGGAATTAAAGGCTGACTTATCCTTTATGTGGAATAAAGTTGGCACCTGGAGACACAACACAACACAATGCAGAATAAAGGCTCCACAACCTGTGTTCATTCACAACACAATGTGTTGCATTTAACACAACACAATGTGATTTAAGTGTAAAACTGACCAATGTGGAATAAAGGCAGAACACCACAGATCTCCAGGCTCCACAGTTAATAAAGCCACAACGCAATGTGAATAAAGAACCCTTACACTATGTGGAATAAATGTCTGCACCAATGTGTCAACACAAATGTGGAGGCAATAACACAACACAATGTTAAGTTCTATTCCTTAATAAAGTGTAACACAATTGTTTTGTAACACAACACAATGGGAATAAAGGTGCCATTTGGTCACACAATCTGGAATAAAGGATTAACACAACGCAATGTGGAATAAAGGCTGTAACACAATTTCTAAAGGCTATTTTTTAATTTTTTTAAAGGCTTATTTCACCTTTGGAATAAAGGCTAACACAGGTAGGCCAACACAATGAGAACAAGTTCTCAATGTTAAACTGCGACCTGGCCAAGAATAAAGCAAAGACAACGCGTGACACAAACAACATTATAGAGTTAAACATGGAATAAACAAACCTACAGTCATTAACACAATATAAATGTCTATATAAGTGCAACACAAATAATGGTTAGATTAGGGCAATGTGTAAGGCAATAACAATGTGGAATAGTGGCTGTAAATGATTAATAATGTAAACACTGTGAATAAAGGCTATAACACAATGTGGAATAAAGATAAATGTGCAATGTAAAGATAACACAATGTGGAATAAAGGCTGTAACACAACACAATGGAACAAAAACAAATATATAACAATATGGGGATGAAGGTAGTAACACAATGTGGAATAAAGGCTATTTACAGATGGGCTAAAGGCTGTAACACAATGTGGAATAATCTGTAACACAACACAATGTGGAATCTGCCAGCTGATGCTTAAAAAATGTTAGTGATGGAGATCACCTTCTGAAGTCTCTACCTTCAGTGATTTTTTGTTAAGCTTGTTACATCAGTCATTGTTGTGTTAGCAGAAGATGTCTCCTGGAAGGAAAGGCCTTTGGGCTGCAGGATGGCCAGGTGAAGGAGTTGATTTCCTTTATGGGTGACCTGTGAAATATACCTACTGGAGACGCTCCACAACCTGAGTTCATTCCACAAATGTGCTGCATTTGAATTCCAGTTAGCTTTAGATAAGGCTGACCTTTGGACCAGAAGAGACTTATAGATGACCTGGAGCCAGTGGGTTTGACCCTTACAGTCTTGTAGTCAGGCCACCCTGTCAACACAACAGGCAATACAAGTTAAGTTCATTCAGGTGCACAGTGTTTTGTAGGAAATGTGGCTTTGGTGACAAAATGGATTCAGGCACTTGATAGACTGCATTTTTTAATTTGTGATTTTTTTATTTCACCTTTATTTAACCAGGTGGGCAGGTGAGAACAAGTTCTCATTTACAACTGTTAAAGAAAGAATGACATTTAGTTTTTAAACAAACCTACAGTCATTAACACAATAAAATGTCAGTTGGAGTGCCACAGAAGGTTAGATTAGATGTAACTGGCATTGAAGATCATCTGGAGTGTTAGTTAAAACAGTGTCTGGGGTGCAAAGAATAGTCAGAGGGGATGACAGAATGGTGTCTTCTGTGTACAGGTAATGATCTGAAACTGTCATCCGCTGATGCAAAGTTAGTGATGGATTGTTGATATATTTTTGTAATTTGTTTCAGAGAAAGGAAGTCAGCCCAAAGGAGGAGTTGATTTTGGGGGTGATCACCCTGGAGCGTACCCCTGCATATAGACAGCCAGAGGTCCTAGGACTTACAACAGGCCCTCCAATTTGACACACTGAACTCTCTCCAGAGAAGTAGTTGGTGAACCAGGCGAGGCAGTCATTTGATAAACCAAGGCTGTTGAGTGTGCCAGAGTTAAGAATGACATTTAGTTTTACCTTTAAAAGCAACAGAAACCAAGGCTGTCATCTGAGTGTTAAAACAGTGTCCAAAGAATAGTCAAGAATGACAGAATGTCTTCTGCAGGTAGATCAGAAACCAAGGCTGTTGATATATACAGAGAAAGAATGACAGAGTCCTGCAACAGAAACCAAGGCTGTTTGAGTGTCTCGAGAAGAATGACAGAGTCCTGCATTTGAGAAACCAAGGCTGTTGAGTGTGCCGATAAGAATGACAGAGTCCTGCAACAGAAACCAAGGCTGTTGAGTGTGCCGAGAAGAATGACAGAGTCCTGCAACAGAAACCAAGGCTGTTGAGTGTGCCGAGAAGAATGACAGAGTCCTGCAACAGAAACCAAGGCTGTTGAGAGTGCCGATAAGAATGACAGAGTCCTGCAACAGAAACCAAGGCTGTTGAGTGTGCCGAGAAGAATGACAGAGTCCTGCAACAGAAACCAAGGCTGTTGAGTGTGCCGAGAAGAATGACAGAGTCCTGCAACAGAAACCAAGGCTGTTGAGTGTGCCGAGAAGAATGACAGAGTCCTGCAACAGAAACCAAGGCTGTTGAGTGTGCCGATAAGAATGAGGTGACTTACAAGAGTCGAAAGCCTTGGCTGGGTTGATGAATACGGCTGCACAGTATTGTCTTTTATCGATGGCTGTTATGATATCCTTTAGGACCTTGAGCGTGGCTGAGGTGCACCCATGTCCCGCTCGGAAACCAGATTGCATAGCAGTGAAGGTACGATTGGATTCGAAATGGCCGGTGATCTGTTTGTTGACTTGGCTTTTGAAGACCTTAGAAAGGCAGGGTAGGATAGATATAGTACTGTAACAGTTTGCGTCTAGAGTGTCCCCCCCCCCTTTGAAGAGGGGGATGGTTGCGGCAGCTTTCCAATCTTTGGGAATCTCAGACAATACGAAAGAGAGGTTGAACAGGCTATTAATAGGGGTTTCAACAATTGTGGCGGATAGTTTTAGAAAGAGAGTGTCCAGATTGTCTTGCTCAGGGGATTTGTCGGTGTCCAGATTTTGCAGCTCTTTCAGAAACTCAGCTGACTGGATTTGGGTGAAGGAGAGATGGGGAAGGCTTGGGCAAGTTGCGATGGGGGGTGCAGAGCTGTTGCCCCGGGTAGCCAGGTGGAAAGCATGGCCAGCTGAAGAAAAATGCATATATTGAAATTCTCGATTATTGTAGATTTATCGGTGGTGACAGTGTTTTCTAGCCTCAGTGCAGTGGGCAGCTGGGAGAAGGTGCTCTTATTTTACATGGGACTTTACTATATTACTGTAGTGTTAACCCTTTGAAATGAGGTACACCGCCAACTCTGATGTGTGTGTGTGTGTTTCTGTGTGTGTGCGTGGGTGCGTAGGTTTGTGCATGTGTGTGTGCTGTGTTTACCTTTGAAATGAGGTACTCCGCCAACTCCGTGTGATCGAATATGGTTGACCTGGATAAAGAGAATCACACCAAAGTGGGTTCAGAAAGTATTCGCTACCCCTTTACTTTTCCCATGTTTTGTTGTGTTTCCAACCTGTTGTTGTTTTGTCACCATGTTTTGTTGTGTTTACCGACCTGTTGTTGTTTTGTCACTGGCCTACACACACACACAATACCCCATAATTTAAAAAAAAGTAATGTTAAAATGGAATTATTTATTAAGATCAAATCATTTATAACATATAGATAGTTGAAATATGTTTCAATAAGTTTTACCCCTTTTGTTCTGGCCAAAAATAAGTTCAGGAGTAAACATGTTCTTAACTAACCACATAATAAGACTTACTTTTGTGTGATAATAGTATTTAACACGATGTATGAATGATTACCTGCTCTGTACCCCACACATACAAAATATATGTAAGTTCCTTGTCAGCCGAGCAGTGGATTTCAAACACAGATTCAACCACAAAGACCAGGGAGGTTTTCCAATACCTAAATAAAGACACATACAGTATTTGTAGATGGGTAAAAAAACCTCCCACATAAGTCAATATATTCTCCCTTTTGTTATGGCCAAAAATAAGTTCAGGAGTAAACCCATGTCACTTAAAGACAACCCTTCCAGGTAATAAGATGCATGGACTCACTCAGTTGGTCATTTTAAAATGCTTACAGAGATGATCGGCTGTGATTGGAAAAACTGTATGAATGATCAACAACATTGTAGTTACTCCACAATACAACTGGCAGGGTAGCCTAGTGGTTAGAGCGTTGGACTAGTAACCGAAAGGTTGCAAGTGGATTTCAACAAGGTACAAATTCAACCCCTGAACAAGTTAACCCACTGTTCCTTGGCCGGAAAATAAGAATTTGTTCTTAACTTACTTGCCTAGTAAATAAAATTAAAAACAGAAACAACAAAATGAAAAGATGGGTAAGCCTGTAAGAATACAAATTAAAAACATGCATGTTTTTGATGGTAACTGTATTATTTAGTATTTATATTTTTGACCACATTTATTTTTTACTTCACTAATGAAAATAATGTACTTTTTACTCCATGCAATTTCCCTGGAACCTAGAGTACTCATTTTGAATGTTTAACAGGACAGGAAAATGGTCCAATTCAAGAGATTATCGGTGGACTCATCAGAGAACATGTGATCTGGAGGACTCACTAAACAGAGAACATCCCTGCATCCCTACTGCCTCTGATCTGGAGGACTCCACAATACTAACTGGTCATCCCTACTGCATCTGGGTCAGCCTAGTGGTCTAGAGCATTGGACTCACTAAACAGAGAACATCCCTGGTCATCACTACTGCCTCTGATCTTCAGAATTCCCTACTGAGCTGACAACTAAACAGAGAACATCCCTGGTCATCACTACTGCCCTGATCTGGTGGACTCACAAACAGAGAACATCCCTGTTCATCTACTGCCTCTGATCTGGAGGACTCAAAACAGAGAACATATCTGGTCATCACTACTGCCTCTGATCTGTGGACTCACTAAACAGAAAACATCCCTGGTCATCCCTATGCCTCTGATCTGGGGGACTCACTAAACAGAGAACAAATATGGTCATCCATGCATGTTTTTCTGGAGCTCACTAAACAGAGAACATGTCTGGTCATCACCAACTGCCTTGCTGATCTGGAGGACTCACTTTGAGAACATCCCTTATCCCTTTCTGATCTGGAGGACTCACTAAACAGAAAATCCCTGGCCATCCCTACTGCCTCATTTTCCTAAACAGAGAACATATCTGAGTACTCCCTACATTTTGAATGTTTAACTCAGGACAGGAAAATCCCTGGTCATCCCTAATTGGACTCACTAAACAGAGAACATCCCTTTGGTCATCTACTGCCTCTGATCTGGAGGACTCACTAAACAGAGAACATCCCTGGTCATCACTACTGCCTCTGATCTGGTGGACTCACTAAACAGAGAACATCCCTGGTCATCACTACTGCCTCTGATATGGAGGACTCACTAAACAGAGAACATCCCTGGTCATCCCTACTGCCTCTGATCTGGGGGACTCACTAAACAGAGAACATATCTGGTCATCCCTACTGTCTCTGATCTGGTGGACTCCCTAAACAGAGAACATCCCTGGTCATCCCTACTGCCTCTGATCTGGGGGACTCACTAAACATAGAACATCCCTGGTCATCTACTGACTCTGATCTGGAGGACTCACTAAAAGAGAACATCCCTGGTCATCCCTACTGCCTCTGATCTGGAGGACTCAATTAAACAGAGAACATCCCTGGTCATCCCTACTGCCTCTGATCTGGGGTCTCACTAAACAGAGAACATCCCTGGTCATCCCTACTGCCTCTGATCTGGAGGACTCACTAAACAGAGAACATCCCTGGTCATCCCTACTGCCTCTGATCTGGAGGACTCACTAAACAGAGAACATCCCTGGTCATCCCTACTGCCTCTGATCTGGAGGACTCACTAAACAGAGAACATCCCTGGTCATCTCTACTGCCTCTGATCTGGAGGACTCACTAAACAGAGAACATCCCTGGTCATCTACTGCCTCTGGTCTGGAGGACTCACTAAACAGAGAACATATCTGGTCATCCCTACTGCCTCTGATCTGGGAGTCACTAAACACAAATGCTTCATTTGTAAATTATATGGAGTGTGCCCCTGGCTATCTGTAAATAAAAATCTATAAATATATTGTGCCGTCTGGTTTGCCTAATGTGAGGAATTTGAAATGATTTATATTTTTACTATGGTATTTTAGCAATTAAATATACTTTTTATATCAAGTATATTTTAAAAAAACTAATTATTTTAGACTTTTACTCAAGTAGTATTTTACTGGGTGAATTTTACTGGGTGAATCACTTTTATTTGAGTCATTTTCTATTAAGGTACCTTTACTTTTACACAAGTATGGCAGTTGGGTATTTTCTTCCACCACTGACTGTTTGGGTACTCGAGGACTAGAGTTGGGTAACACTGGCTTACTCTGTCATTTTCCCTATATAGACAGCACAGGAGGTTGGTGGCAACTTAATTGGGGAGGACGGACTCATGGTAATGGTTGAAGCGGAATGGTATCAAATACATCAAGATGGTTTTCACAGGTTTGATGCCACTGCATTTTACGTACAATTCCTTCGACCTCATGGTTTTGGTTTTGCTCTGACATGAACTGTCAACTGTGGGACCTTCTATAGACAGGTATGTGCCTTTCCAAATCATGTCCAATCAATTAAATTTACCACAGGTGGACTCCAATCAAGTTGTAGAAATTTCTCAAGGAAGATTAATGGAAACAAGATGAATTTAGCAAAGGGTCTGAATACTGATGTAAATAAGGTTTTTCTGTTTTGTTTTTTATACATATGCAAAATGTTCTAAAACGTTGTTTTTGTTTTTTCATTTCGGGGTATTGTGAAGTCATTATTTGTATTGTGATGTCCTTATGGGGTATTGTGATGTCATTATGGGGTATTGTGATGTCATTATGGGGTATTGTGATGTCATTATGGGGTATTGTGATATCATTATGGGGCATTGTGTGTAGATTGATGAGTTTTGTTTTTCAATCCATTTTAGAATAAGGCTGTAATGTAACAAAATCTGGAACAAAATCTGCATTGATATACACTGATCTGTACTGATCTGCACTGATCTGCACTGATCTGCACTGATCTGTAGACCTAGGCTGGTAGAATTTTTAGATGTCCATTCTACTGATTCTAGTTCTTATTGTATGGACTACAACTACAGAATTATTTGTCCGTTTTAGATTTTTTTTGTTCATTTGGATTTGAAGTGAAGTCAGGCTGAACGTCATGAAAATAAGATTAGATATGATTTTTCCATCGACGTGTTATTACTAAGCGTTCATAAGACGTGCAGGTGAAGAATACAGTCTAAATAGCTAAAAGTTTTTTTTTAAATAAATTAAAAAGCGTGTTCCTTTTAAGCTGTGTCAGGGTCTGTTTCTTTTCTTGTTCCACAGCTGTTAGGCTGGATGTGAGACGGAGGTATATCCTTACGATCACAAATATGATTCAAAGCCACTCATCCCAGGCTTTCTTAACCACTCAGCTTTTTACACCTACAGTATCATTCCCTTTTTATGAGGGTAGTTAAGTTATAATGTAGGTTTTAGCCAGGTGTAGCCAAGCCACGTTCCTCTTTACACAGCACACACTGCTGTTGGATAGTTACCGTGGTTACTGGTGATGGAGACAAAGGACTAGAGGCATCGGGCTCTGGTCAAAGGCAGCGCACTATATAGGGACTAGGCTGTAGTTTGGGACGCAGACAAGTTATACGTTGTGAGGTCACGTCTCTTATCTATCTTTCTCTACAAATATTATTCAAGCTATTCCTCCCAGTTCTTACAATATGACTGATGTGTTCCTTTTCAAACACAAGCTTTGTCACCGAGCAACCGTTACCCTGACTCCTGGAACATGTTTGGTTCTGTCACACCATAGAACAGAACGATTATTTGTTATTATGATGGATCGGTTCATGACTTTAACATTCAAAGGAATTCATGGATAAACAACGATTGGATGAATGGATGACTGAATGAATGAACAAATGAACAAACAAAAGCAATTCATAAATTCATCAAAATGTATGAATAAAACAAATAAATGAATGAAGGAACGATCTCTCCCACCTGTGTAGAGGTGTCTGGCAGGCTCCATCAGGCAGGTTAATGATGCTGTCCACTCTACTGTAAGAAGACAGCATCAGTTTAACTGCCTCCGTAGCTCCCTGGGAACAGGCAAAATGTAGAGCTGTGGACCGGTCCACCTGGAGTACAGTACAATATAAACACAGTGAGAACACACACACGCACACGCAAGCATTTCACTGTTGTATTCGGCCCATGTGACTAATACAATTTCATTAGATTTGTTTAAAACTTTAAGAAACGGTGTGTGTGTGTGTGTGTGTGTGTGACCCTGATTTAGACCACTGCGGTAAAATGTTACAGGGTCATAAGAATGAATGGCAGGAATAGAGCAGAGATATCCCCACTCCACTCAGCTCCAAACCACATGCAATTCGGGAACAGTAAGTGAAAGTCTATGCAGTTAGTGAAGGTCAGTACAGTAAGTAGTGATCAGAACAGTAAGTGAGGATCAGTACAGTAAGTAGTATCAGTACAGTAAGTGAGGATCAGTACAGTAAGTAGTATCAGTACAGTAAGTGAGGATCAGTACAGTAAGTAGAGGTCAGTACAGTAAGTGCAGGTCAGTACAGTAAAGGTCAGTACAGTAAGTGCAGGTCAGTACAGTAAGTGAGGATCAGTACAGTAAGTAGAGGTCAGTGCAGTAAGTAGAGGGCAGTACAGTAAGTGAGGATCAGTACAGTAAGTAGGGATCAGTACAGTAAGTGAAGGTCAGTACAGTAAGTGCAGGTCAGTGCAGTAAGTGCAGGTCAGTACAGTAAGTGAGGATCAGTACAGTAAGTAGTGATCAGTACAGTAAGTGAGGATCAGTACAGTAAGTAGTATCAGTACAGTAAGTGAAGGTCAGTACAGTAAGTGAGGGTCAGTACAGTAAGTGAAGGTCAGTACAGTAAGTGAAGGTCAGTACAGTAAGTAGGGATCAGTACAGTAAGTGAAGGTCAGTACAGTAAGTGAAGGTCAGTACAGTAAGTAGGGATCAGTACAGTAAGTGGAGGTCAGTACAGTAAGTGAGGATCAGTACAGTAAGTAGTGATCAGTACAGTAAGTGAGGATCAGTACAGTAAGTGAGGGTCAGTACAGTAAGTGAAGGTCAGTACAGTAAGTGAAGATCAGTACAGTAAGTAGGGATCAGTACAGTAAGTGAAGGTCAGTACAGTAAGTGAGGATCAGTACAGTAAGTAGTGATCAGTACAGTAAGTGAAGGTCAGTGCAGTAAGTGAAGGTCAGTACAGTAAGTAGGGATCAGTACAGTAAGTAGAGGTCAGTGCAGTAAGTAGAGGTCAGTACAGTAAGTAGAGGTCAGTACAGTAAGTAGAGGTCAGTACAGTAAGTAGGGATCAGTACAGTAAGTAGAGGTCAGTACAGTAAGTAGGGATCAGTACAGTAAGTAGGGATCAGTACAGTAAGTAGGGATCAGTACAGTAAGTGAAGGTCAGTGCAGTAAGTGGAGGTCAGTGCAGTAAGTTCCATTTGGGAAGTCATCTTGCAGATGGTGGTACCCTTCCCAGACTCTGCTACACCGGCAGAGTGGGAGTCAGAGATTATACATCCTAAAATGGTTATTATTTGCCTGGAAGATCCTGAGGAGATCTTTAATTAACCTTGTGATCTTCTGGTGCAGTCCAATGAGCCCCTCATCTAAATTAATGAATAAACACATTTCCTAGACTGGAAATTCAAAGATAGAAACAAGTGAAACTGATGTGATTGTCTGTGTGGTCGCTGTACATTGGAACACTGTCTAATATTTTACTGTACTTCGACAATTACATTAGGCTATGCTATGCTTATTCAAATAATGGTGGCTGGATCTATGGAATGGCATACAGAAGATATAGCGATTTGTCGGATCTCTGTTTCTGAACCAATCGTATGTTCCCATATGTTGATGTACCTGATTCTGAACCAATCATATGATCCCATATGTTGATGTACCTTTTTCTGAACCAATCATATGATTCCATATGTTGATGTACCTGATTCTGAACCAATCGTATGATCCCTACCTGTTGCTGATCAATCTTAGCTCCTTTCTGGATGCAGAACTTAATGACGTCCACATTTCCTCCCCTGACCGCCATGTGCAGAGGACTGCTGCACGACTTATCCAGGACGTTAATGTGTTCTTCTATGGAATGACCCATCTCCTCTCCTGGACAGCACACAAACACAGGAGTGTTACATTTCATACCCAGCATCTGAAAGTCAGTGGATGTGTGTACACTGCGTTTGAAACTAAACTCACGCACAAAGAGTGGATCTCAATTGTAGGGTTGTTGTGGTGACCGGCAGTCATGAGTCATGAGTCTTATGCACTCTGGACTGGCGTTGGTATTACCCAACTCGCTAACGATCCTCAGGTCCTAATGGCCTGGTACTCAGGGCTCTATTGTCCCTCTAGCCACTCTGACATCAACGCAAATGCATTGAAAATCACATCAAAAACACATCACCAAAACAGAATCAGGCTTTTAAAACTCACTTCACTGTGATTGGTCAATTTGAAGAAGGAAGTTCAACAACAGAAGCTGAGTGTAAAACATGGTCATTGTGGATGTTGTTTCAAAGTCTAACACAAGGAAATGGACTGTGCTTTCTAAGGTGATGACTAATTCAAAACACATATTAGAGATATATATATATATACATTACTGTTCAAAACTTTGAGGTCACTTAGAAATGTCCTTGTTTTTGAAAGAAAAGCACAAAAATAACATCAAATTGATCAGAAATACAGTGTAGACATTGTTAATGTTGTAAATGTCTATTGTAGCTGGAACATTTTCTTTCATAAAATATTTTATGGAATATCTACATAGAATTAAAGAGGCCCATTATCAACAACCACACTCCAGTGTTCCAATGACACGTTGTGTTAGCTAATCCAAGTTTATCAGCATTTGTGGATTCGATTATAGGCTCAAAATGCCCAGAAACAAATAACTTTCTCCTGAAACTCGTCAGTCTATTCTAGTTCTGAGACATGAAGGCTAATCCATTTGAGAAATTGCCAAGAAACTGAAGATCTCGTACAATGCTGTTTACTACTCCCTTCACAGAACAGCGCAACCTGGCTCTAACCAGAATAGAAAGAGGAGTGGGAGACCCCGGTGCACAACTGAGCAAGAGGACATTAGAGTGTCTAGTTTGAGAAACAGCCGCCTCACAAGTCCTCAAATGGCAGCTTCATTAAATAGTACCCGCAAAACACCAGTCTCAACGTCAACAGTGAAGTGAGGCATCTCCGGGATGCTGGACTTCTAGGCAGAGTTCCTCTGTCCAGTGTCTGTGTTCTTTTGCCCATCTTAATCTTTTAGTTTGATGGGCCAGTCTGAGATATGGCTTTTTCAAATCAAGTTTGCTTTGTAGGCAGCATGTGCTGCACCAGAATCACATGTTCTCATCTGTTTTATCACGGTTTGAACGTCGTGCAGTATGTCCAGGCCATAAACAGTATGAAAGTATATAACTAGGCACATCTATGGGCTTTTATAATGGAAATATCATTTGATCATTTGAGAGCTTTTTGGGCTTGGGCTAATTAAATGTTGTTAACGTAGGGCTCATTACATGTTGCTAACGTAAGGCTCACTAAATGTTGTTAACGTAGGGCTCATTAAATGTTGTTAACGTAGGGCTCATTACATGTTGTTAACGTAGGGCTAATTAAATGTTGTTAACGTAGGGCTCATTAAATGTTGTTAACGTAGGGCTCATTACATGTTGTTAACGTAGGGCTCATTAAATGTTGTTAACGTAGGGCTAATTAAATGTTGTTAACGTAGGGCTCATTAAATGTTGTTAACGTAAGGCTCATTACATGTTGTTAACGTAGGGCTAATTAAATGTTGTTAACGTAGGGCTAATTAAATGTTGTTAACGTAGGGCTAATTAAATGTTGTTAACGTAGGGCTCATTACATGTTGTTAACGTAATTAAATGTTGTCACTAAATGTTGTTAACGTAGGGCTAATTAAATGTTGTTAACGTAAGGCTCATTACATGTTGTTAACTAATTAAATGTTGTTAATTAAATGTTGTTAACGTAGGGCTCATTAAATGTTGTTAACGTAAATGTTGTTAACGTAGGGCATTAAATGTTGTTAACGTAGGGCTAATTAAATGTTGTTAACGTAGGGCTCATTAAATGTTGTTAACGTAGGGCTAATTAAATGCTGTTAACGTAGGGCTAATTAAATGTTGTTAACATAAGGCTCATTAGGGCTCATTAATTGTTAACATGTTGTTAACGTTAAATGTTGTTAACGTAGGGCTCATTAAATGTTGTTAACATGTTGTTAACGTAGGGCTAATTAAATGTTGTTAACGTAGGGCTCATTAAATGTTGTTAACGTAGGGCTCATTACATGTTGTTAACGTAGGGCTAATTAAATGTTGTTAACGTAGGGCTCATTACATGTTGTTAACGTAGGGCTCATTACATGTTGTTAACGTAGGGCTAATTACATGTTGTTAACGTAGGGCTAATTAAATGTTGTTAACGTAGGGCTAATTAAATGTTGTTAACGTAGGGCTCATTACATGTTGTTAACGTAGGGCTCATTACATGTTGTTAATGTAAGGCTCACTAAATGTTGTTAACGTAGGGCTAATTAAATGTTGTTAACGTAAGGCTCATTAAATGTTGTTAACGTAGGGCTAATTAAATGTTGTTAATGTAGGGCTAATTAAATGTTGTTAACGTAGGGCTAATTAAATGTTGTTAACGTAAGGCTCATTAAATGTTGTTAACGTAAGGCTCATTAAATGTTGTTAATGTAGGGCTAATTAAATGTTGTTAATGTAGGGCTAATTAAATGTTGTTAACGTAGGGCTAATTAAATGTTGTTAACGTAAGGCTCATTAAATGTTGTTAACGTAGGGCTAATTAAATGCTGTTAACGTAGGGGGCTCAATTAAATGTTGTTGTTAACGTTGTTAACGGGCGTTAACGTAGGGCTCATTAAATGTTGTTAACATAAGGCTCATTAAATGTTGCTGACCAGAAACTACATGGGCTCATTAATTGTTAACCAGACACTATTGGAAATGTTGTTAACTCGTTAAATGTTGTTAACGTATGGGCTCATTAAATGTTGTTAACGTAGGGCTCAGACCAGACACTTAAAGCTGTTCTGTTGAACCAGAAACTCATGGAAAGCTGTCTGTTGAGGCCAGACACTACATGGAAAGCTGTTCTGAGAGGCCAGACACTACATGGAAAGCTGTTCTGTTGAGGCCAGACACTTCATGGAAAGCTGTTCTGTTGAGGCCAGACACTACATGAAAGCTGTTCTGTTGAGACCAGACACTACATGGAAAGCTGTTCTGTTGAGACCAGACACATCATGGAAAGCTGTTCTGTTGAGACCAGACACTACATGGAAAGCTGTTCTGTTGAGACCAGACACATCATGAAAGCTGTTCTGTTGACAGACACTACATGGAAAGCTGTTCTGTTGAGAGACACCAGAGACCAGACACTACATGGAAAGCTGTTCTGTTGAGGCCAGACACTACATGGAAAGCTGCTCTGTTGAGGCCAGACACTACATGGAAAGCTGCTCTGTTGAGGCCAGACACTACATGGAAAGCTGTTCTGTTGAGACCAGACACTACATGGAAAGCTGTTCTGTTTACAGAAGATACACTAAGTTGAATTTCTAAGATATTAGGGTATATCCTGTTCAAGTTAATAACTCTAAACTGTTTTTTTTCCTTTCAGTTTAATGGAAACTAGGATGACAAGTGGAGGAACATCTGAGTCTTCTAACTCAACTCATTTCCCCTTAGTCATGCCATCTGTGGACATCTGGCTAGGCCTGGCCTTAAGAATGTGACTTCTCATTTGGTCCAAATCTGACAACGACAGAACCTTCGCAAATATTTAGCTGTTGGAATAAACACATCCAGTGTCCTGTCATGATGATGAGTAAACAGGTTGGGTAAACAGTGAGTCCGTGACGTGGTCTCTGGTTTTTCATGTGGCTCCGCGGATGACCATTCTGACACAAAATGGCCACCGTGTATAAGTCAGTGCAAAGATGGACAACGTTGATGGGGGTGTGGGGGGCCACAAAAAAGTCTGACTTTATCAAGAGGGGACCAGTGGCTCACGGGTCTGCATACCTACATCCATACCCACACATATAGTCATAGATGGCCCTAGCTTTTTAGGGGTCCTAAACAACAACAAAAATGTCCCCCACCTTGCAATCAAAACATTCTAGCGGTCCCCCTTCCTGACAGCAGAGAACATTTTTTTTGAAAGGTTGTAGAGTTAAAGGGTAGGGAGTTTTACTCACCAGAGTAACAACACATTGTAGTCAAAGACTTAGTAACTTAGTTCTAGTTATGATCTGGTTACTTCAAACTATAGACAAAGTTATATTTTTCAGGTTTTTAACCTATTTAATAACATATATCCAGATATCTTTGGAACTACCCACAATGCACTGTTTCTCAACGGCATATGGAGAACCTGTGCTATGTAGCTGGTTCCAGCTGGCTAACGTTAGATACTAGCCATGTTAGCATATAATTACATTCCAAACCAAGTGTTTTAGATGCTGGTGAGCTAAAATGTAGTACATCCACGAAGAAGACACCATAGAGCTATATTCATTCAAACTTGCACCTGCATCTGCACCTGCATTTCCTCTGTGTTTGGCAGGTGTAGTGGTATACATTGATACAATATCAAAAGTATGTGGATACCTCTTCAAATTAGAGGGTTTGTAAATTTCAGCCACGCCCATTGCTGACCAGTGTATAAAAAAAATTGAGCACACAGCCATGCAATCTCCATTGACAAACATTGCAGTAGAATGGAAGAGCTCAGTGACTTTCAAAGTTGCAGCGTCATAGGATGCCACTTTTCATCCGATCGTCAAATCTCTGCCCTGCTAGAGCTGCCCCAGTCAACTGTAAGTGTTGTTATTGTGAAGTAGAAACGTCTAGGAGCAACAACGGCTCAGCCATGAAGTGGTAGGCCACATAAGTTCACAAAATGTCACTGTCGAGTGCAGAAGCGCATTGCACATAAAACTCCTCTGTCCTTGATTGCAACACTCACAACCGTGTTCCAAACTGCCTCTGGAAGCAACGTCAGTCAGCACAACAGCTGTTAGTCAGGACCTTCATGAAATGGGTTTCCATGGCCAAATAGCTGCACAAAAGCCTAAGATCACCATTCACAATGCCAAGCGTCGACTGGAGTGGTGTAAAGCTCGCCGCCATTGGACTCCGGAGCAGTGGAAATTCTCTGGAGTGATACATTAAGCTTCACCATCTGGTATTCAGACGGATAAATCTGGGTTTGGCGGAAAAGAGATCTCTACCTGCCCCAATGTATAGTACCAACTGTGAAGTTTGGTGGAGGAAGAATAATGGTCTGGAGCTTTTTTCATGGTTTGGGCTCGGCTCCTTAGTTCCAGTGAAAGGAACTTGTAATGCTACAGCATACAATGACATTCCAGACGATTCTGTGCTTCCAGCTTTGTGGCAATAGTTTGGGTAGGCCCTTTCCAACGCCCCCATGAATGAAGAGAGGTTCATACAGAAATGGTTTGTTGAGATTGGTGTGGAAGAACTTGACTGGCCTGCACAGAGCCTTAACCTTAACTCTATCGAACACCTTTGGGATGAATTGGAACGCTGACTGTGAGCCAGGCCTAATCGCCCAACATCATTGCCCGACCTCACTAATGCTCTTGAGTCTGAATAGAATCAAGTCCCCCACAGCAATGTTCCGACATCTAGTGGAAAGCCTTCCCAGAAGAGTGGTGGCTGTTATAGCAGCAATGTTCCAACATCTAGTGGAAAGCCTTCCCAGAAGAGTGGAGGCTGTTATAGCAGCAATGTTCCAACATCTAGTGGAAAGCCTTCCCAGAAGAGTGGAGGCTGTTATAGCAGCAAAAGGGAGACCATCTCCATATTAATGCCTAAGATTTTGGAACGAGATGTTATTTTGATCATGTAGTCTATCCAGTATATACTGAGTATACAAAATGTAATACTTCCAGGTCAACTGTAATATGAATACCTGAGCTGAGTTTCTCCCCTTTCCAGCAAAATCTATGAGGAGACCTTCATGCTGCCCGTCTCTACATGACTGAAGAAGGCAATGGAGGCCCGCCAGGTCTTTTTAAAAACCTATTGAGTGAAAGGAGGAGATATGCTGTGTGGTGAAACAGCTTATATTCACCCAATTTGTCCAACTTATCGCCTCTAAAATGTCAATAAAACACTATAAAGAGTTTATATAATGTGTCATTACCTATTTGAAGGTTCGTGTCAGTTATTTCAGAAGTAAACATTGGCTTTAACGGCTTTTGAGTTTCATGATGGCTTGCAGTGATTACAAATTAACTATTGATTGAATTAACTTTTGATGAACTCACAAGTAATTCACTTTACACTCCCCCATTCCACTCAGCATTGATCATTTCTGGTGTTTGATCTGAGAGAGGCGCCACCAGGTGGAAATAGACTGTATGGATGAGTTGCATAATGCGGGTGGTAAATTACGTCCAGCGTAAGAGAAGTCATGTTGTTCAACTTTTCTCCAATACTATTGGTCCATTACCATGTCAATCAACGCTTGAATAGAAACGTAATTTGCATCCCGGGTTTTTTGGCACAGTCACTACAGTCCCATTAGATTTCATTGCAGCCTCATTTAAATGCTGCGGGTTTTCAGACCCTGGGAAAATGTTTGATTGACAGAGGAAGGGCTTAGCGTTGGCGCTTTCCAAACAGGGGGGGGGGGGCTAACACCCCTACGGACCCCAGCTATCCTCATGTACTTTGTGCCCCCTCATACTTTTGGTGTGCATGACGCCCCTGGATACCCAGCCAGATTCCCAAAGATTGGAAAGCTGCCGTGGTCATCCCCCTCTTCAAAGGGAGAGGACACTCTAGACCCAAACTGCTACATTCCTATATCTATCCTACCCTGTTGCCTTTCTAAGGTCTTCGAAAGCCAAGTCAACAAACAGATTACCGACCATTTCGAATCTCACCATACCTTCTCCTCTATGCAATCTGGTTTCAGAGCTGGTCATGGGTGCACCTCAGCCACGCTCAAGGTCCTAAACGACATCATAACCGCCATCGATAAGAAAGATTACTGTGCAGCCGTCTTCATCGACCTGGCCAAGGCTTTCGACTCCTTCAATCACCACATCCTCATCGGCAGACTCAACAGCCTTGGTTTCTCAAATGATTGCCTCGCCTGGTTCACCAACTACTTCTCTGATAGAGTTCAGTGTGTCAAATCGGAGGGTCTGCTGTCCGGACCTCTGGCAGTCTCTATCGGGGTGCCACAGGGTTCAATTCTTGGACCGACTCTCTTCTCTGTATACATCAATGATGTCGCTCCTGCTGCTGGTGAGTCTCTGATCCACCTCTACTCAGACGACACCATTCTGTATACTTCTGGCCCTTCTTTGGACACTGTGTTAACAACCCTCCAGGCAAGCTTCAATGCCATAAAACTCTCCTTCCGTGGCCTCCAATTGCTTTAAATACAAGTACAACTAAATGCATGCTCTTCAACCGATTGCTGCCTGCACCTGCCCGCCTGTCCAACATCACTACTCTGGACGGCTCTGACTTAGAATACGTGGAGAACTACAAATACCTAGGTGTCTGGTTAGACTGTAAACTCTCCTTCCAGACCCACATCAAACATCTCCAATCCAAAGTAAAATCTAGAACTGGCTTCCTATATCGCAACAAAGCATCCTTCACTCATGCTGCCAAACATACCCCTGTAAAACTGACCATCCTACCGATCCTCGACTTCGGCGATGTCATTTACAAAATAGCTTCCAATACCCTGCTCAACAAATTGGATGCAGTCTGTCACAGTGCCACCCATTTTGTCACCAAAGCCCCATATACTACCCACCATTGCGACCTGTACGCTCTCATTGGCTGGCCCTCGCTTCATACTCGTCGCCAAACCCACTGGCTCCATGTCATCTATAAGACCCTGCTAGGTAAAGTCCCCCCTTATCTCAGCTCACTGGTCACCATAGCATCACCCGCCTGTAGCACACGCTCCAGCAGGTATATCTCTCTGGTCACCCCCAAAACCAATTCTTTCTTTGGCCTCCTCTCCTTCCAGTTCTCTGCTGCCAATGACTGGAACGAACTACAAAAATCTCTGAAATCGGAAACACCTTTCTTCCTCACTAGCTTTAAGCACCAACTATCAGAGCAGCTCACATATTACTGCACCTGTACATAGCCCACCTATAATTTAGCCCAAACGACTACCTCTTTCCCTACTGTATTTATTTTATTTTATATTTATTTATTTTTGCTCCTTTGCACCCCATTATTTTTATCTCTACGTTGCACATTCTTCCACTGCAAATCTACCATTCCAGTGTTTTACTTGCTATATTGTATTTACTTTGCCACCATGGCCTTTTTTTGCCTTTACCTCCCTTATCTCACCTCATTTGCTCACATCGTATATAGACTTGTTTATACTGTGTTATTGACTGTATGCTTGTTTATTCCATGTGTAACTCTGTGTTGTTGTTTGTGTCGAACTGCTTTGCTTTATCTTGGCAAGGTCACAGTTGTAAATGAGAACTTGTTCTCAACTTGCCGACCTGGTGAAATAAAAAGGTCAAATAAAAATCTAATAGATTAAAAAAGATGGTAACAATACAATGGTAATAGTGGGGAGGGGACACATGATAGCAGACCTAAAGAAAAACATTTTACAGATACCATACATTATGATTATTGCAGTAGGATCCATAATTTATCATTATCATTACAGTAGGATCCATACTTTATGATTATCATTGTAGTAGGATCCATACTTTATGATTATAATTACAGTAGGATCCATAATTTATCATTATCATTACAGTAGGATCCATAATTTATCATTATCATTACAGTAGGATCCATACTTTATGATTATCATTGTAGTAGGATTCATACTTTATGTTTTTAATTACAGTAGGATCCATAATTTACCATTATCATTACAGTAGGATCCATACTTTATGATTATCATTGCAGTAGGATCCATACTTTATGATTATCATTGCAGTAGGATCCATACTTTATGTTTATAATTACAGTAGGATCCATAATTTATCATTATCATTACAGTAGGATCCATAATTTATGATTATCATTACAGTAGGATCCATACTTTATGATTATAATTACAGTAGGATACATACTTTATGATTATCATTGCAGTAGGATCCATACTTTATGTTTATAATTACAGTAGGATCCATAATTTATCATTATCATTACAGTAGGATCCATAATTTATGATTATCATTACAGTAGGATCCATACTTTATGATTATCATTACAGTAGGATCCATACTTTATGATTATCATTGCAGTAGGATCCATACTTTATGATTATTACAGTAGGATCCATACTTTATGATTACAGTGCAGTAGGATCCATACTTTATGTTTATAATTACAGTAGGATCCATACTTTATCATTATCATTACAGGAATCAGACTTTATGATTATCATTGCAGTAGGATCCATAATTTATCATTATCAGGAACAGAGATCCATACTTTATGATTATCATTGTAGTAGGATCATGATCATTACAGAGAACAGGGATCAGAGATGCTTTAGGGGTAGTAGGATCCATACTTTGGACAGAGAACAGTAGGATCCATACTTTATCATTATCATTACAGTAGGATCCATAGAAAAGCGGAAAAGTAAATGCTTTATTGTTGTCAGACGTACCAGCTTTGAGGATGACCTCCATGGCTTTCTTAGCGCCTGCGAAGGCAGCTGTGTGGATGGCGAAGTGGCCTAGCTTGTTCTGACTACTGAGCTGTGCCCCGTGCTTCAGCTACAGGACAGAGAACACGTACAGAGAACAGGAACAGAGATGCTTTAGGGGAAGAGGCAGTGATTTGGACAGAGAACAGCTCAGAGCTGCATTAGGGGGAAGAGGCAGTGATTTGGACAGAGAACAGCTCAGAGCTGCATTAGGGGGAAGAGGCAGTGATTTGGACAGAGAACAGCTAAGAGCTGCATTAGGGGGAAGAGGCAGTGATTTGGACAGAGAACAGGAACAGAGATGCTTTAGGGGAAGAGGCAGTGATTTGGACAGAGAACAGCTCAAAGCTGCATTAGGGGGAAGAGGCAGTGATTTGGACAGAGAACTGGAACAGAGATGCTTTAGGGGGAAGAGGCAGTGATTTGGACAGAGAACAGGAACAGAGATGCTTTAGGGGGAAGAGGCAGTGATTTGGACAGAGAACAGGAACAGAGATGCTTTAGGGGGAAGAGGCAGTGATTTGGACAGAGAACAGGAACAGAGATGCTTTAGAACAGGAACAGAGATGCTTTAGGGGGAAGAGGCAGTGATTTGGACAGAGAACAGGAACAGAGATGCTTTAGGGGGAAGAGGCAGTGATTTGGACAGAGAACAGGAACAGAGATGCTTTAGGGGGAAGAGGCAGTGGTTTGGACAGAGAACAGGAACAGAGATGCTTTAGGGGGAAGAGGCAGTGATTTGGACAGAGAACAGGAACAGAGATGCTTTAGGGGGAAGAGGCAGTGATTTGGACAGAGAACAGGAACAGAGATGCTTTAGGGGGAAGAGGCAGTGATTTGGACAGAGAACAGGAACAGAGATGC
>NC_088239.1:4537401-4704901 GCF_036934945.1 Oncorhynchus masou masou | reverse complement strand
AGCCTCAGTGTTGTTGATGGAGCAGGCTAACATGACAGGAGTGTTGCCCAGACATCCTTCTAGGTTCGACTCTGTCTTATAGTGGGACAACAGGAGCTACACGCACACAAAGGAATAATGAGGCCTTCAGTGATACATAAATACTCTCTCCGCTCTCGGCTTCCTGACACAGGGACAGCTGGTATCGTCACCCCAGAACATACAACAGAAAGGCTGACAAGGTCATAGAGTCAACAAGGTCCTGGAGCTAAACACGGTCCTGGAGCCAAGGGTTCTCATGTTCAATCATCTTTAGCGCAGTGTGTGGCTGTGGCTGAACCCTTTCTATTCAGGTTTCCCCAGCCACACTCAGTCTCCCACACTCAATCTCCCACACTCAATCTCCCACACTCAATCTCCCACACTCAATCTCCCACACTCAATCTCCCACACTCAATCTCCCACAGGGAGGGGCAATATCTGAGGTGGGAGGGGAAATATCTGAGTTGTGTCCCTAAAAACATGCTCTAAAGTTGCAATTTCAGGCAGTGCTGGTGGGGAGAGTTAAAGAGTGACTGAAATCTGGGACCATATCCACAAGGCATCTCAGAATAGAACATTTATCGTAAGCAGGGCAGTTGTGGTGACCGCACTACCGGCACATGGGTTCCTCAGACAATTGCTTTAGAGTTGTTGAAAACAATGTTTTGATATTTCTATATGTAACAGTATCTATAAATAATCTAGACCTACATGGAACAGAATCTATAAATAATCTACACCTACATGGAACAGAAGGTATAAATAATCTACACCTACATGGAACAGAATCTATAAATAATCTACACCTACATGGAACAGAATCTATAAATAATCTAGACCTACATGGAACAGAATCTATAAATAATCTACACCTACATGGAACAGAATCTATAAATAATCTACACCTACATGGAACAGAAGGTATAAATAATCTACACCTACATGGAACAGAAGGTATAAATAATCTAGACCTACATGGAACAGTATCTATAAATAATCTAGACCTACATGGAACAGAAGGTATAAATAATCTAGACCTACATGGAACAGTATCTATAAATAATCTAGACCTACATGGAACAGAATCTATAAATAATCTAGACCTACATGGAACAGAATCTATAAATAATCTAGACCTACATGGAACAGAATCTATAAATAATCTAGACCTACATGGAACAGAATCTATAAATAATCTAGACCTACATGGAACAGAATCTATAAATAATCTAGACCTACATGGAACAGAATCTATAAATAATCTAGACCTACATGGAACAGAATCTATAAATAATCTAGACCTACATGGAACAGGATCTATAAATAATCTAGACCTACATGGAACAGGATCTATAAATAATCTACACCTACATGGAACAGTATCTACAAATAATCTACACCTACATGGAACAGAATCTATAAATAATCTAGACCTACATGGAACAGAATCTATAAATAATCTAGACCTACATGGAACAGTATCTATAAATAATCTACACCTACATGGAACAGAATCTATAAATAATCTACACCTACATGGAACAGTATCTCTTGATATTTTGACATGAAGCCTGTTTCACAACTATAAGCCTAAATATTTATAACCTCTAGGTAAATTATGTTGGGGAAAAATCAGAATTAGTTGGTAACATAGGTAAGATGTTTTATATTCATCATATGTTTGTAAGTTACTTCTCATCAGAATGTTATTTTTGTATAATACTGTGGCGGGGTTGCAGTATCTGTTCTCTGTCAAGACTAAGTTGCTTGGGCCGGAGAGAGGGGAGAGGTCAAGTGTGTATCTCTTGGCTCCACAATGTCTGTGTGCCAGTCAGTGTGTCTCTGTGATCTTGTCAAGATAGGAAAGATTTGATATATGCCTGTTGATGTGAGGGTTTGTTTAGGTTCTGAGTTTGAGAAAATAACATAATTTAGGAGACAAAGCTGGACGATAAATTATGGCCAATGCTTTCTGGCTATGTGTGTCTTTGCTATAAAGGATCTCAGTTGCAATGTGTAAGGACTCTCAGAGAATTCATTTATAGACACTGAATTGATCTGAGAGTCACAGGGTTGTGATGGAGCTCATATATTTAAAGATGGATTTTATGATAACTCTGACATGTGTGGTTTGCGCTCATGATTTGGTAAATACAGGACATTTCCATGACAATTAATAAACATGTTTTTTCCACAGGTTTGTAATTTCCTACAGTTGAAGTTGGAAGTGTCCATCCACTTGGGTTGGAGTAATTAAAACTTGTTTTTCAACCACTCCACAAATGTGTTGTTAACAAACTATAGTTTTGGCAAGTCGGTTAGGACATCTACTTTGTGCATGACACAAGTTATTTTTCCAACAATTGTTTACTGACAGATTATTTCACTTACAATTCACTGTAGCAGTTCCAGTGGGTCAGAAGTTTACATACACTAAGTTGACTGTGCCTTTAAACAGCTTGGAAAATCCCAGAAAATTATATCATGGCTTTAGAAGCTTCTGATAGGCTAACTGACATAATTTGAGTCAATTGGAGGTGTACTTGTGGATGTATTTCAAGGACTACCTTCAAACTCAGTGCCTCTTTGCTTGACATCGTGGGAAAATCAAAAGTCTGGTTCATCCTTGGGAACAATTTCATTCATCTGTACAAACAATACAAACAATAGTACGCAACTATAAACACCATGGGATCACGCAGCCATCACACCACTCAAGAAGGAGATGTGTTCTGTCTCCTAGGGATGAACATACTTTGGTGCGAAAAGTGCAAATCAATCCCATAATAACAGCAAAGCACCTTGTGAAGATGCTGGAGGACCAGGTGCAAAAGTATCTATATCCACAGTAAAATGAGTCCTATATCGACATAACCTGAAAGGCCACTTAGCAAGGAAGAAGCTACTGCTCCAAAAATGCCATAAAAAACAGACTATGGTTGGCAACTGCACATGGGGACAAAGATCGTACTTTTTGGAGACATTTCCTCTGGTCTGATGAAACAAAAATAGAACTGTTTGGCCACAATGACCATCGTTATGTTTGGAGGAAAAAGAGGGGGCGGGAGTGTAGCCTAGTGGTTAGAGCGTTGGACTAGTAACCGGAAGGTTGAGAGTTCAAACCCCCGATCTGACAAGGCACAAAATCTGTCGTTCTGCCCTGAACAGGCAGTTAACCCACTGTTCCCAGGCCGTCATTGAAAATAAGAATTTGTTCTTAACTGACTTGCCTGGTTAAATAAAGGTAAAAAAAAAAAAAAAAGGGAGGCTTGCAAGCCGAAGAACACCATCCCAACAGTGAAGCACGGTGGTTGCAGCATCATGTTGTGGGGGTGCTTTGCTGCAGGAAGGTCTGATGATAATAGATAGCATATCAGGAAGAAAGATTATGGGGAAACATAATAAATAGATGACATCATGAGTGAGGAAAATTATGGGGAAAACATCTCAAGACATCAGTCAGGAAGTCAAAGCTTGGTCGCAAATGGGTCTTCCAAATGGACAATGACCCCAAGCATACTTCCAAGGTTGTGACAAAATGGCTTAAGGTCAAGATATTGAACTGTCCATCACAAAGCCCTGACCTCAATACTATAGAACATTTGTGAGCAAAACTTAAAAAGCATGTGCGAGCATGAAGGCAACCCGAAATGTTTGACACAAATTCAACAATTTAAAGGCAATGCTACCAAATACTAATTGAATGCATGTAAACTTCTGACCCACTGGGAATGGGATGAAAGAAATAAAAGCTGAACTAAATCATCCTCTCTACTATTATTCTGACATTTCACATTCTTAAATTAAAATAAAGTGGTGATCCTGAGTGACCTAAAAAAAGGGAATTTTTACTGGGATTAAATGTCAGGAATTGTGAAAAACTGAGTTTAAAGTTTGGCTAAGGTTTACGTAAACGTCCTACTTCAAATGTACATCATGTTGTCATGTTACCATTTGGAGCGCAACATCACATTGCTAAAAATGTCTTAATATGGCATGCCTATAAATTAGGCAACTGAAGGCATCTAGGGAGTATTTTAACTTTAAAACCTGTTAAGGCTACGCACAATACTGCCCCCTTTGGAGGAATTGCGTGCCCATAGTAAACAGAAAGAAAATCTGTCCAAAATTGCTAATATATGCATATAATAATTATTATTAAATAGAAAACACTCTAAAGCTTCTAAAACCGTTAAAAAATTCTCCCAAACTCTCTCTCTCATCAGGAAAGTTGGGCCAACTTTGACGTCATCGCCCCCACCCTTCCCAACCAGCTACGGATCTGGGATCAGTTTCTGTGTCTTCGGCGGGATGTGTTCTTTCAATAGAGCGAGTAATGGAGAAAATCCCGCGAGCTTGACCTTCTGGCAGCCAAAATACTAGGTGTCGCAACAAAATAGACGCGCGTTCTGGCGCGAATGGTACACAATCATTCCTTCGTTCCAGATTGCCTGAGAGGAGCTGCTTTTGTCCAGTCGAATCGCCAATTGTTTTGCACGTTAATAACATCCTAAAGCTTGATTCTGCACTTACAGTGCCTTGCGAAAGTATTCGCCCCCCTTGAACTTTGCGACCTTTTGCCACATTTCAGGCTTCAAACAAAGATATAAAACTGTATTTTTTTGTGAAGAAACAACAACAAGTGGGATACAATCATGAAATGGAATGACATTTATTGGATATTTCAAACTTTTTTAACAAATCAAAAACTGAAAAAATTGGGCGTGCAAAATTATTCAGCCCCCTTAAGTTAATACTTTGTAGCGCCACCTTTTGCTGCGATTACAGCTGTAAGTCATTAAAAAGAAATGTGACTAAGCGATTGAATTAAGAAGAAGTGTATCTTTCTAACTATATGTAGAACATGTATATTTAGTCAAAGTTTATGATGTGTATTGCTGTTATCTGGCGGAGCTATCTATAATTTCTCCGTACATTTCTGTAGCATTTTTTGAACATGGCTCAATGTAAATGGAGATTTATGGATATAAATTGCATATTATTGAAAGAAACATAAATGTACTGTGTAACATGTCCTATTACTGTCATCTGATGAAGATTTTCAAAAGGTTAGTGAATTATTTTACTTTTCATCCTGCGTTTGTGATTGCATCTTTTGCTTGACAAAATGGCTACATATTGTATGTGTCTTTGTCGTGGTTTGATATACATATGTGCTATGTTTTCGCCGTAAAACATAAAAAAAATCTGATTCACTGGGTAGATGAACAAGGTGTTTATCTTTCATTTGAGCTATTGGACTTGTTGATGTGTGGAGGTTAAATATTTCAAGGAATATTTTTGCATTCTGTGCGCCATCTTTTGAGTTGAGCGTGGGGGGGGTGCCCTTGGGGAAAGTGGTAGCGTGATGTTGTTAAATGTGTTAGAAGAAAATGATACGCCTTTTAAACGTTGAATGTCACATTGTGTTCAACATTATCAGCAAATGACTTGATGCCTACTACAGAGTCGTTAAACGGGAGTGACGAGTGTGTTGATATAAAGAAATTATTGTCAAAATTCAGCTTTTAACCTGTTAAATCTATGGGTGCGCTATTTCATTTTTGGATAAAAAGACGTGCACGTTTTAAGAGCAATATTTTGTCACAAAAAGATGCTCGACTATGCATATAATTGATAGCTTTGGAAGGAAAACACTCTGACGTTTCCAGAACTGCAAAGATATTGCTGTGCCCCAGAACAGAAGCTACAGGCAAAACCAAGATGAAACTGCAACCAGGAAATGAGCAGGATTTTTGAGGCTCTGTTTTTCATTGTGTCCTTATATGGCTGTGAATGTGACAGGAATGAGCCTGCCCTGTCTATCGTTTCCCCAAGGTGTCTGCAGCATTGTGACGTATTTGTAGGCATATCATTGGAAGATTGACCATAAGAGACTACATTTGCATTGTCCGACCGGTGTCCTCTGTTGATTGGTGCTTCATCTTCAACTGCATCTTTTTGCGATTCACCGGAGAAAGGAGACTACCACGAGTATATCAATGAAGAGATATGTGAAAAACACATTGAGGATTGATTCTAAACAGCGTTTGCGTGATTTGTTGAATTATGGAGTTAATTTGGAAAACAGTTCGCCGTTTTGATGACTGAATTTCACATTTTTTTCACCCAAATGACTGATGTACAAAACGGAGACGATTTCTCCTACACAAAGAATCTTTCAGGAAAAACTGAACATTTGCTATGTAACTGAGAGTCTCCTCATTGAAAACATCCGAAGTTCTTCAAAGGTAAATGATTTTATTTGAATCCTTTTCTGGTTTTTGTGCAAATGTTGCCCGCTAAATGCTATGCTAAATTTTAGATCACAAATGCTTGTTTTGCTTTTCAAAAGCATATTTTGAAAATCTGAGATGACAGTGTGGAACTCCCCATCCCGGATCCGGGATCGTGATAAAGCCTCAGGCTCATTAGCAAACAACGTTAACGATTTCTGAAAATGCAAATAAAATGAAAATAATGTCTGCTCTCAAGCTGACTTTTCTTAACAACACTGTCATCTCAGATTTTGAAAATATGCTTTTGAACCATAGAAATTGACTAATTTGTGTAAGAGTATGCAAAGCTAGCTTAGCATTTTGAGTCTGTTTTTCATTGTGTCATATGGCTGTGAATGTGACAACATTTTCACAAAAACCAGATAACCAAATAAATAAAATCATTTACCTTTGAAGAGCTTCTGATGTTTTCAATGAGGAGACTCTGACCACATACCAAATGCGCAGTTTTTCCTGAAAGCGTGTGTGTAGGAGAAATGTCCGTTTCTATATTGCGTCTGGCTTCAAAATTCAGTCACCTACAAAGCGATTTTTCCGAACTAGATAATATCGGAGACATGGCAAACGTTGTTTGGAATCAATGAAGGTGTTTTTTCACATATCTCTTCAATATGCACATGGAGCTTGATTTCCTCTCTGTATCCCATGGAAAAATACTGGCAGCTGCCTTTGCGCACCAATTTCAGCGAGGACACCGGAGTTAACACCTGGTAAATGTGGTCTCTTATGGTCAATCTTCCAATGATCTACCTAAAATACGTCACAATGCACAAAGAACCTTGGGGAAAAACTGAACATTTGAAAGGTAACTCATTCCTCTCATTCACAAACATATAAGGAGACAATGGAAAACAGAGCCTCAAAAATCCTGCTGATGCCGTCTCATCTTGGTTTTGCCTGAAGCTCACGTTCTAGGGCACGCACAGAAAATATCTTGGTAGTTCTGGACACGTCAGAGTGTTTTCTTTCGAAAGCTATCAATTATATGCATAGTCGAGCATCTTTTTGTGACAAAATATCTTGTTTAAAACGGGAACGCATTTTCATCCAAAAATGAAATACAGCGTTGTTAGCATCAACAGGTTAACAAAAGTCTAAGCTTGAGAGCTAGCACATTCATTTCATTTCATTTGCGATTTTCATAAATAGTTAACGTTACGTTATGCTAATGAGCTTGAGGCTATAACTGGATACAGGTTTTTTTCATAGCCAAACGTGAACAAAACGGAGCGATTTGTCCTACACAAATAATATTTTTTTGAAAAACTGAACATTTGCTATCTAACTGAGAGTCTTCTCATTGACAACATCTAAAGTTCTTCATTGGTAAATTATTTTATTTGAATGATTTTCTTGTTTTTGTGAAAATGTTGCTGGCTGAATTCTAGGCTTATAGCTATGCTAGCTATCAATACTCTTACACAAATGCTTGTTTAGCTATGGTTGAAAAGCATATTTTGAAAATCTGAGATGACAGTGTTGTTAACAAAAGTCTAAGCTTGAGAGCAAATATATTTATTTAATTTCATTTGCAATTTTCATGAATAGTTAACGTTGCATTATGCTAATGAGCTTGAGGCTATAAATAGAATCCCGGATCCGGGATTGCTCGACGCAGGAAGTTAACATCCATCAGAAAAAAACATTCTGCATGCCAACATATTAGGCAATAATTAAGAGTAGACAAAGTGATCGTGTTAGATGAAAACATTTTCAAATGTTTTACTATTGAAAAATTTGATGTACCGTCACATTCACTGTGGTTGTCTGAAGCAACATGTAGAGTTCACAGCTGGCGATGCCTCACCGTGATTGGTTTTCCCCCAATTTACAACAATATCGATGAGCGCCATCACTATCTTTCCTTTGCATTACCTCAAACTGTCGTGATTACCAGCTGAAAAAAACGTTCATGACTTGATTTTTGTCAGGTCAGTGATTTTACATCATCCTAAAAACAACTCCTAGGAATTTTTAAAACCTGTTTCAAGACAACAACAAAAAAATCATTGCTTAGAATTTTTCTGAGACGTTTTGTGGATACGGGCCCTCGTCATATCAAGACAAACTGGAAACTGAAAAATACAAGGTCAAATCATGACGTCATTGATCTTTAGGTCGGAAAGCTCTAGAAAGAGTCCAAAGTTCCCAAGTTTGAATTCCGATTTGGATGACCGTTAAAAACTATTTTTCCAAGTCAGATCTCGTTTTCTTCCCCCGAGTTCCCAGTAGTCTTGAAGTCAGAGAGAGATTGAAGTCAGAGAGAGATTGAAGTCAGAGATTGAAGTCAGAGATTGAAGTCAGAGATTGAAGTCAGAGATTGAAGTCAGAGATTGAAGTCAGAGATTGAAGTCAGAGATTGAAGTCAGAGATTGAAGTCAGAGAGAGATTGAAGTCAGAGAGAGATTGAAGTCAGAGAGAGATTGAAGTCAGAGAGAGATTGAAGTCAGAGAGAGATTGAAGTCAGAGAGAGATTGAAGTCAGAGAGAGATTTCCAAGTTCCCTGTTCCAGTGGTTCTGAACGTGGCATTATGTCCTGTTTACATCGTGACGTATTTTCATCATGCACTATATCATCTTTACGGAGTCTTTCCCCTCTGCTGAACGTACAAGTGTAGTGTTTGTAACGCAAGATGGTGGACATTTTCATTCAAGACGGGATAAATATATTGTTTCAGGTGAAAAAAACAAAACATGTTTTAAGTTATTTTTTCCTCAACTTTTTTCTCTAACTCTATAGCAAAGGCTAGGTTGAAGATATCCTTGTAGCCAGCAACCTCCACCTAATAATTTCATAAAATACAAACATCATTACCGCCAGAATCAACTTAAATGGGAGGCAACAGTCAATTAATTTAATTATTTTAAAACTTCTTAAGGCTTGAGATCCCGCTAATGGGATCGATATGACAACACCCAGTGAAAGTACAAATTCAAAACAACAGAAATCCCATAGTTAAAATTCCTTAGAAATAGAAGTATTTCACACCATTTTAAAGATAGACTTCTTGTTAACCCCACCACAGTGTCCGATTTCAAATAGGCTTTACGGCAAAAGTACCACAAAGGATTTTGTTAGGTCAGAGCCAAGTCACAGAAAAACACAGCAATTTTTTCAGCCAAAGAGAGGAGTCACAAAAATCAGAAATAGAGATAAAATGAATCACTAACCTTTGATGATCTTCATCAGATGACACTCATAGGACTTCATGTTACACAATATATGTATGTTTTGTTCGATAAAGTTCATATTTATATCCAACAATCTCATTATACATTGGCGCGTTATGTTCAGTGGTTCCAAAAACATTGGGTGTTTTTGCAGAGAGCCACATCAATTTTCAGAAATACTCATCATAAATGTTGATAAAAATACAAGTGTTATGGAACTTTAGATACACTTCTTAATGCAACCGCTGTGTCAGACTTCAAAAAAGCTTTACGGAAAAAGCACACCATGCAATAATCTGAGTACAGCGCTAAGAGGCCGAAAAGATAGCCGCCATATTGTGCAGTCAACAGAATTCAGAAATAACATTATAAATATTAACTTACCTTTGATGATCTTCAAACTACAAAACAAAGTTCAAATACATCAGAATGCACTCCCAGGAATCCAAGTTCCACAATAAATTTGTGTTTTGTATGATAATGTCCACCATTTATGTTCAAATAGCTACTTTTGTTAGCGTGTTTTGTAAACAAATCCAAACTCACGAAGCGCGTTCACTAGGAGCAGATGAAATGTCAAAAAGTTCCGTTACAGTCTGTAGAAACAACTTCAATAATGTTCCAACCAGAGAATTCCTTTGTCTTCAGAAATGCAATTGAACGCGAGCTAATACTCACGTGAACGAGCATCATGAGCTCAAGGCATTCTGGCAGACCTCTTACTCAATCCCCTCTCATTCGGCCCCACTTCACAGTAGAAGCATCAAACAAGGTTCTCAAGACTGTTGACATCTAGTGGAAGCTGTAGGAAGTGCAACAAGACAAATATCCCACTGTATTTTCAACAGGGAATGAGTTGAACGACCAACCTCAGATTTCTCACTTCCTGGTTGGATTTTTTCCTCAGGTTTTTGCCTGCCATATGAGTTCTGTTATACTCACAGACATCATTCAAACAGTTGTAGAAACTTCAGAGTGTTTTCTATACAAAATATATTAGTAATATGCATATAATCGCCACTGGGACTGAGAAGCAGGCAGGTTACTCTGGGCACCTCTGGGCACCTTATTCATCCAAGCTACTCAATACTACCTCCAGCCATAAGAGGTTTTAACAGCCAACTTATTAAAATCAGTTCCGGGAAGGCCTCACAAAAATGTACCCATACCCATGTACCCATTGTTACGGCTTTATAGGTGGGAAGGAGAGTCGGACCAAAATGCGGCGTGTAGATTACGATCCATGTTTATTAAACTGAAGCAACACGAATCTAAATACAAACTCTACAAAACAATAAACGTAACGAAAACCGAAACAGCCTAATACTGGTGCCAATAAACACAGAACAAGGACATCAGGACACTAAGGACAATCACCCACGAAACACTCAAAGAATATGGCTGCCTAAATATGGTGCCCAATCAGAGACAACGATAAACACCTGCCTCTGATTGAGAACCACTTCAGACAGCCATAGACTTAACTAGAACACCCCACTAAGCTACAATCCCAATACAAACACACCATATACAAAAACCCATGCTACACCCTGGCCTGACCAATAAATGAAGACAAACACAACATACTTCGACCAGGGCGTGACACATATAAAATAAAAACACATACAAATAATATATATTTTGTCTCTCTGTGTTTCATACATGTCCTTCAATTTGCAAGAGGCTGAATGTAGCTCACCAGAGACATCCGAGAGAATCCGAGAGAACGAAACAGCGCTCCCTCTGTCTCAGCATGTGTAACCCATCTACTTGATTCTGTCTGGTCAAAAAGAGTATGACGTTGTTGTCGCACGCAGCATTGAATGCAAGGGAGGCCAGTGAGAATTTGTCCACCCTTTTGTCCACCCTTGATACAAATTTTATTAAAATAATACCCAATCAGCGGTGAGCTAAACTGAGTGAGCTCAGCTGTGATTGGTTTTCACCCAACAACAAAAAAGTGTCAAGTGAAGCCAGATTGGATTTGGCTTCACATCAATCCCATTGCTTCAGAAGCCAAACCTCATTGACAGAGGAATTGTTGCATCTCGTTGTGTCACTGTCCTCCGATGGCTAGCTAGCTAAAATCGTCCCTTTCCTAAATTAGCCATTAATAGAGATAGGGATTTGGACTTGTGGTTTTGCTTAATTCTCCGTACTGGTCAATGATTTTAATTGTGATTCTGATCCAACCATAAATTCATACATGTTCCCCTGAGAGAATGGTAAATCAGGAGGGTTTTGGAAGGGGAAGGTATGATCTGATAGAGGCTCACAGCGTCTCACCTTGACCAGGTGGTTGTGTTGATGGCTGACCGCCAGGTGTAGAGGAGACATCAAGGCCTTGTTGAGGACGTTGGGTTCAGCCCCCAGCTCTAACAGAGCCCTGCAGCTCTCTGGCTGGTTCCTCTCCACGGCCCAATGCAGCGGCATAGACCCCTCGTCATCATACAGGTTCCACTCTGGGGAGGACAGAGGTAGGAGACATATGCATCCACACACAGTCACGGGATAAACAGACACACGCATAAACAGATGCATACACACACGCACAATGACGGTACACACACACACACACACACACACACACACACACACACACACACACACACACACACACACACACACACACACACACACACACAATTAACCAGAGGAAAAGGATAAGTAATACAGAACTAAGTTGAACAACCATGTTCTAGTGTGCGTCCCAAATAGGGTCATATTCCAAATATAGTGCACTACTTTTAACCAGAACCCTATGGACCCTGGTCGAAAGAAGTACACTCCATAGGGAATAGGGTGCCGTTTGGGATGCAAGACCCCTAGAATGTCATGGCGCTGAGCGGAGCCTCACCATCTCTGACTGTGATGCTGGGTGTGTGTGGAGCCTCACCATCTCTGACTGTGATGCTGGGTGTGTGTGGAGCTGTGATGCTGGGTGTGTGTGGAGCACCATCTCTGACTGTGATGCTGGGTGTGTGTGGAGCCTCACCATCTCTGACTGTGATGCTGGGTGTGTGTGGAGCCTCACCATCTCTGACTGTGATGCTGGGTGTGTGTGGAGCCTCACCATCTCTGACTGTGATGCTGGGTGTGTGTGGAGCCTCACCATCTCTGACTGTGATGCTGGGTGTGTGTGGAGCCTCACCATCTCTGACTGTGATGCTGCAGATGAACCTGATAACAGAGGTGTTTCCTGCACCAGCTGTGATGCGTGGTGGACCAGAGAGCTGCCTCACCATCTCTGACTGTGATCCTGTTCCCACCATCACTGTGATGCTGGGTTCCTCCTCACCATCTCTGACTGTGATGCTGGGACCTCACCATCCTGACTGATGCTGGGTGTGTGTGGAGCCCATCTCTGACATGCTGGGTGTGTTTTTGGAGGAATCCTGACTGGGATGCAGAGGTTAGGAACCGATGGGGACAGAGGTTAGGAACCATCTCTGGGACAGAGGTTAGGAACCATCTCTGACTGGATGGACAGACTGTGATGCTTGTGGAACCTCACCATGGGGACAGGGTGTTAGGAACCATCTCTGATGGGGACAGACTGGATGCTAGGTGTGTGTTTGGAACCATCTCTGATGGGGACCTCAGATCTCTGGTGATGGAACCGATGGGATGCAGAGGTTAGGAACAGATGGGGACAGAGGTAAGGAACAGATGGGGACAGAGGTAAGGAACAGATGGGGACAGAGGTTAGGAACCCATGATGCTGGGTGTGTGTGGAGCCTCACCATCTCTGACTGTGATGCTGGGTGTGTTTGGAGCCTCACCATCTCTGACTGTGGGGACAGAGGTGGTGGAACCGATGGGGACAGAGGTATGGAACCGATGGGGACAGAGGCCCACTGATGGAACAGATGGGGACAGAGGTTAGGAACCGATGGGGACAGAGGTAAGGAACCGATGGGGACAGAGGTATGGAACCGAGGTATGGAACAGATGGGGACAGAGGTTAGGAACCGATGGGGACAGAGGTTAGGAACCGATGGGGACAGAGGTAAGGAACCGATGGGACAGAGGTAAACCGAGGTATGGAACAGATGGGGACAGAGGTAAGGAACAGATGGGGACAGAGGTTAGGAACCGATGGGGACAGAGGTATGGAACCGATGGGGACAGAGGTTAGGAACCGATGGGGACAGAGGTATGGAACCGATGGGGACAGAGGTTAGGAATCGATGGGGACAGAGGTAAGGAATCGATGGGGACAGAGGTAAGGAATCGATGGGGACAGAGGTTAGGAACCGATGGGGGCAGAGGTTAGGAACAGATGGGGACAGAGGTTAGGAACCGAAGGGGACAGAGGTTAGGAACCGAAGGGGACAGAGGTTAGGAACCGATGGGGACAGAGGTATGGAACCGATGGGACAGAGGTAAGGAACAGATGGGGACAGAGGTAAGGAACCGATGGGACAGAGGTATGGAACCGATGGGACAGAGGTAAGGAACAAATGGGGACAGAGGTAAGGAACCAATGGGACAGAGGTATGGAAAGGCTTAATTCCATTTCCCTTCAGTCAATTCAGGTAAACTGAAAGATTTGTATGTATTTTATGACATGACATTTCCTATTTCTGCACGTTTGTATCAGATCCTAAGTCCTCATATCGAGAGGCTTTGAGGACAACAGGTATTGGAATGGAAAGGTTCAGTTTCCTTCCTGAATAAGCAGTGAAAAATGCTGAGTACAGCAAAACAACAGCAACAAAGATAACATAACCAAAGAGGCCCAACTTTGTTCTGGGTCTTTGGTTCCCTGTGGGGGTGTCGTGGAGGTGTGGCCTATGATTGGATGGGGTTTAACTGTGGATTACCTATTTTATACAACCTGAGGTGAGAGGATTGCAGATGTTCTGTAAATGTTTAGAAAAAGTGCCATACATCCTTCTTTATTTTCTTTATTTCTTTCTCCCCTCATTTCCCACTTCCCTCCCACTCATTCAATCACTCCCACCTACCCTCCCTCTCTCTCCCCTCCCAATCCCTCCCTCCCTCCCTTCTCTCTCCGATCTCTCCCCTCCCACTCCCCTCCCTCCCTCTCCCCTCTCTCTCCCTCCCACTCCCCCTCCCCCTCTCTCTCCCCTCCCTCTCCCTCCATCCCTCTCCCCTCCCTCTCCTCCCATCCCTCTCCCTCCCTCCCTCCCTCTCCCCTCTCTCTCCCCCTCCCACTCCCTCCCTCCCTCTTCCCTCTCTCTCCCTCCCTCCCCCTCCCCTCCCTCTCCCCCTCTCTCCCCTCCCCCTCCCTCCCTCCCTCTCCCCTCTCACTCAACCTCCCTCTCCCTCCCTCCCTCCCTCCTCTCCCCTCTCTCTCCCCTCCCACTCCCTCCCCCTCCCTCTCCCGCTCTCTCCCTCCCACTCCCTACCTCCTCTCCCTCACCTCCCTCCCCCTCTCTCTCCCCTCCCACTCCCTACCTCCCTCTCCCTCACTCCCTCTCCCCTCTCTCTCCCCTCCCACTCCCTCCCTCCCCTTCCCTCTCTCTCCCCTCCCACTCCCTCCCTCCCTCTCCCCTCTCTCTCCCCTCCCACTCCCCCTCTCCCCTCTCTCTCCCCTAAAACTCCCTCCATCCCTCTCCCCTCCCTCTCACTCCCATCCCTCCCCTCCCTCCCTCCCCTCTCCTCCCTCCCTCTCCTCCCCCTCCCACTCCCTCCCTCCCTCTCCCTCTCTCCCCTCCCACTCCCTCCCTCCCTCTCCCTCTCACCAACCTCCCTCTCCCTCCCTCCCTCCCTCACTCTCCCCTCTCTCTCCCCTCCCACTCCCTCCCCCCTCTCCCCTGTCTCTCCCCTCCCACTCCCTACCTCCCTCTCCCTCACTCCCCTCTCCCCTCTCCCCCCTCCCACTCCCCTACCTCCCTCTCCCTCACTCCCTCTCCCCCTCTCTCTCCCCTCCCACTCCCTCCCTCCCTCTCCCTCCCTCCCTCCCCTCTCTCTCCCCCTCTCCCTCCCCTCCCTCTCCCCCTCCCCTCCCTCCCCTCCCCCCTCTCCCCTCCCTCTCCCTCTCCCTCCCTCCCTCCTCCCTCCCTCTCCCTCCCTCCCTCCCCCTCCCCTCTCTCCCCTCCCTCTCCCCTCCCTCCTCCCTCCCCTCCCTCCCTCCCCCCTCCCACTCCTCCCTCCCTCTCCCTCCCTCCCCTCCCTCTCCCCCTCTCCCCTCCCACTCCCTCCCTCCCTCCCTCCTCCTCCCTCCCACTCCCTCCCCTCCCTCCCCTCCCTCCCCTCCCTCTCCCCCTCCCTCCCTCTCCCTCCCCCCTCCCACCCCCTCCCTCCCACCCCTCCCTCTCTCCCCCCTCCCACTCCCTCCCTCCCTCTCCCTCCCACTCCCTCTCCCCTCTCTCCCCTCCCTCCCCACTCCCTACCTCCCTCTCCCTCACTCCCTCCCTCCCTCTCCCCCTCTCCTCTCCCTCCCCCTCCCTCCCTCCCCTCCCTCCCTCCCTCTCCCCGCTCCCTCTCCCCTCTCTCTCCCCCTCCCCCTCTCCCCTCCCTCCCTCCCTCCCCCTCCTCTCCCCTCCCTCCCCCTCCCTCCCTCTCCCCTCTCCTCCCCTCCCTCCCCTCCCTCTCCCCTCTCCTCCCCTCCCACTCCCTCCCTCCCTCCCCCTCCCCTCCCTCCCTCCTCTCCCCCTCCCCTCCCCCTCCCACTCCCTCCCTCCCTCCCCTCCCCTCCCCCTCCCACTCCCTCCCTCCCCCTCCCTCCCCCCTCCCCTCTCCCTCCCCTCCCACTCCCCTCTCCTCCCCTCCCACTCCCTCCCTCCCTCTCCCTCTCTCTCCCCCCCCTCCCACTCCCTCCCTCCCTCTCCCTCCCTCTCTCCCCCTCTCTCCCTCCCTCTCCCTCTCTCTCCCTCCCACTCCCTCCCTCCCTCCCCTCCCCCTCTCCCTCTCTCCCCCTCTCTCCTCCCCTCCCTCTCCCCTCCCTCTCCTCCCCTCCCTCTCCCCTCTCTCTCCCCTCCCTCTCCCTCCCCTCCCCTCTCCCCTCTCCCTCCCTCCCTCCCCCTCCCTCTCTCTCCCCTCCCACTCCTCCCTCTCCCCTCCCCCTCCCCCCCTCCCCCCTCTCCCCTCTCCCTCCCCTCCCTCCCTCTCCCCCCTCCCCCCCCCTCTCCCCTCCCCTCCCTCTCCCTCCCTCTCCTCCCACTCCTCCCCTCCCTCTCCCCTCCCCCACTCCCTCCCTCCCTCTCCCCCTCTCTCCCCTCCCACTCCCTCCCTCTCCCTCCCCTCCCTCCCCCTCTCTCTTCCCTCCCACTCCCTCCCTCTCCCCTCTCTCCCTCCTCCCCTCTCCCCTCCCACTCCCTCCTCCCTCTCCCCTCCCACTCCCTCCCTCCCACTCCCCCTCTCTCCCCTCCCACTCCCTCCCCCCTCCCTCTCTCCCCTCCCACTCCCTCCCACTCCCTCTCCCCTCCCACTCCCCCTCCCTCTCCCACTCCCCTCCCCCTCCTCTTTTGTGATCCTTGACAAGCCAAAGACACATTTCATATTTTAAACACACATTTCAATGACCAGTAATGCGTTGGAACTTGTACTAACCTCAAACAGGTTTAAAGCTGCCAGCATGACGTCTGTTTTTTCAATGAGTTGATGAGATGTTGTTGCATCTTCAATCACACACTTATAGGAACTGTTCTGCCGTGCCACTTCCTTGGTGAGCTGCATGGGGGACCCGTTTAGAGGTTGCACAATCCAATGCAGAAAAAATCACTGAATGGAAGAAGGATAGAATGATGTCAGCAACACATGCATGTGCACTCAGGATAACACATATACACATACTCCTGCAAGGCATTTAAACCACTGTTCCCCGGGCCCCAAATACATGGATGTTGATTTAGGAAGCTCCCCGCACTTCTCTGATTCAGAGGGGTTGGGTTAAATGTGGAAGATACATTTTATCTCCCCCAGCAAGAGTGCGGAGGGGTGGAGAGAGGGAGGGAGGTGAGGAGGGGTGGAGAGAGGGAAGAGGAGAGGTGGAGAGAGCGAAGGGAGGTGTGGCGAGAGGGAGGAGATGTGAGGAGGGTTGGAGAGGGGAGGGAGATGAGGAGGTGTAGAGTGAGGGGGAGGGAGGTGAGGAGGGGGTGGAGAGAGGGAGGAGAGGTGTGGAGGGTGGAGAGAGGAGGGGAGGTGAGGAGGGGTGGAGAGAGGGAGGAGAGGTGAAGAGAGAGGGTGGAGAGAGGGAGGGGAGATGAGGAGGGGTGGAGAGAGGGAGGAGAGGTGAGAGAGAGGGTGGAGAGAGGGGAGGAGGAGGTGAGGAGGGGTGGAGAGAGGGAAGGGATGTGAGGAGGGGGTGGAGAGAGCGAAGGGATGTGAGGAGGGGTGGAGAGAGGAAGGGAGGTGAGGAGAGAGGGTGGTGAAGGGAAGGGAGGGTGGAGGAGAGAAGGGAGGTGTGGAGTGGTGGAGAGAGTGAAGGGAGGTGAGGAGGGGTGGAGAGAGGGAGGAGAGGTGAGGAGAGAGGGTGGAGAGAGGAGGGGAGGTGAGGAGGGGGGAGAAGGGAAGGGATGTGAGGAGGGGTGGAGAGAGTGGAAGGGATGTGAGGAGGGGTGGAGAAAGGGAGGAGAGGTGAAGAGAGGGGTGGAGAGAGGGAGGGGGAGGTGAGGAGGAGGGTGGAGAGAGGAAGGGAGGTGAGGAGGGGTGGAGAGAGCAAAGGGATGTGAGGGAGAGAGGGGTGGAGAGAGGGAGGAGGAGAGGTGAAGAGAGTGGGTGGAGAGAGGGAGGGGGTGGGAGTGAGGAGGGGTGGAGAGAGCGAAGGGAGGTGAGGATGGGGGAGAGAGGAAGGAAGGTGAGGAGGGGTGGAGAGAGTGAAGGGAGGTGAGGAGAGGGTGGAGAGAGAGAGGGAGGTGTGGAGTGGTGGAGAGAGTGAAGGGAGGTGAGGAGGGGGTGGAGAGAGGGAGGAGAGGTGAGAGAGAGGGGTGGAGAGAGGGAGGGGAGGTGAGGAGGGGTGGAGAGAGCGAAGGGATGTGAGGAGGGGTGGAGAGAGAAGGGATGTGAGGAGGGGGTGGAGAAAGGGAGGAGAGGTGAAGAGAGTGGGTGGAGAGAGGGAGGGGAGGTGAGGAGGGGAGGGTGGAGAGAGTGAAGGGAGGTGAGGAGGGGTGGAGAGAGAGCAAAGTGATGTGAGGAGAGAGGGTGGAGAGAGGGAGGAGAGGTGAAGAGAGTGGGTGGAGAGAGGGAGGGGAGGTGAGGAGGGGTGGAGAGAGCGAAGGGAGGTGAGGATGGGTGGAGAGAGCGAAGGAAGGTGAGGAGGGGTGGAGAGAGTGAAGGGAGGTGAGGAGGGGTGGAGAGAGTGAAGGGAGGTGAGGAGGGGTGGAGAGAGGGAGGGGAGGTGAGGAGAGGGGTGGAGAGGGTAGTAGGAGGTGAGGAGGGGTGGAGAGGGTAGTTCGAGGAGGGGAGGGGGTGGAGAGGGTAGTTCGAGGTGAGGAGGGGTGGAGAGGGTAGTGAGAGGAGAGGAGTGGTGGAGAGGGTAGTGAGAGGAGAGAGGAGGGTGGAGAGGGTAGTGAGAGGAGAGGAGGGGTGGAGAGGGTAGTGAGATTGTGAGGAGGGGTGGAGAGGGTAGTGAGAGGAGAGGAGGGGGTGGAGAGGGTAGTGAGAGGAGGGAGGGTGGAGAGGAGAGGAGGGGGTGGAGAGGGTAGTTCGAGGAGGGGAGGGGGTGGAGAGGGTAGTTCGAGGTGAGGAGTGGTGGAGAGGGTAGTGTGAGGGAGGAGGGGTGGAGAGGGTAGTGAGAGGTGAGGAGGGGTGGAGAGGGTAGTGAGAGGTGAGGAGGGGTGGAGAGGGTAGTGAGAGGTGAGGGAGGGGTGGAGAGGGTAGTTCGAGGTGAGGAGGGGTGGAGAGGGTAGTGAGAGGTGAGGGAGGGGTGGAGAGGGTAGTTCGAGGTGAGGAGGGGTGGAGAGGGTAGTGAGAGGTGAGGAGGGGTGGAGAGGGTAGTGAGAGGTGAGGAGGGGTGGAGAGGGTAGTGAGAGGTGAGGGGGGGTGGAGAGGGTAGTGAGAGGAGAGGAGGGGTGGAGAGGGTAGTGAGAGGAGAGGAGGGTTGGAGAGGGAGGAGGGGGGGGAGGAGGAGAGGAGGGGTGGAGAGGGTAGTAGGAGGTGAGGAGGGGTGGAGAGGGTAGTGAGAGGAGGGGAGGGGTGGAGAGGGTAGTTCGAGGTGAGGAGGGGTGGAGAGGGTAGTTCGAGGTGAGGAGGGGTGGAGAGGGTAGTGAGAGGAGGGGAGGGGTGGAGAGGGTAGTGAGAGGAGAGGAGGGGTGGAGAGGGTAGTGAGAGGAGAGGAGGGTTGGAGAGGGTAGTGAGAGGTGAGGAGGGGTGGAGAGGGTAGTGAGAGGAGAAAAGGGGTGGAGAGGAGGGGAGGGGTGGAGAGGAGGGGAGGGGTGGAGAGGGTAGTGAGAGGAGAGGAGGGGTGGAGAGGAGAGGAGGGGTGGAGAGGGGAGTTAGAGGTGAGGAGGGGTGGAGAGGGTAGTGAGAGGAGAGGAGGGGTTGATAGGGTCGTGAGAGGTGAGGAGGGGTGGAGAGGGTAGTGAGAGGTGAGGAGGGGTGGAGAGGGTAGTGAGAGGAGAGGAGGGGTGGAGAGGAGGGGAGGGGTGGAGAGGAGGGGAGGGGTGGAGAGGGTAGTAGGAGGTGAGGAGGGGTGGAGAGGGTAGTGAGAGGAGGGGGAGGGGTGGAGAGGGTAGTTCGAGGTGAGGAGGGGTGGAGAGGGTAGTTCGAGGTGAGGAGGGGTGGAGAGGGTAGTGAGAGGAGGGGAGGGTGGAGAGGGTAGTGAGAGGAGAGGAGGGGTGGAGAGGGTAGTGAGAGGGAGAGGAGGGTTGGAGAGGGTAGTGAGAGGTGAGGAGGGGTGGAGAGGGTAGTGAGAGGAGAAAAGGGGTGGAGAGGAGGGGGGGGGTGGAGAGGAGGGGGAGGGGTGGAGAGGGTAGTGAGAGGAGAGGAGGGGTGGAGAGGAGAGGGGGAGGGGTGGAGAGGGGAGTTAGAGGTGAGGAGGGGTGGAGAGGGTAGTGAGAGGGGAGGGGGGTTGATAGGGTCGTGAGAGGTGAGGAGGGGTGGAGAGGGTAGTGAGAGGTGAGGAGGGGTGGAGAGGGTAGTGAGAGGAGGAGAGGAGGGGTGGAGAGGAGGGGAGGGGTGGAGAGGAGGGGAGGGGGGGTGTAGAGGGTAGTGAGAGGTGAGGAGGGGTGGAGAGGGTAGTGAGAGGTGAGGAGGGGTGGAGAGGGTAGTGAGAGGAGAGGAGGGGTGGAGAGAAGGGGAGGGGTGGAGAGGAGGAGAGGGGTGGAGAGGGTAGTGAGAGTAGAGGAGGGGTGGAGAGGGTAGTGAGAGGAGAGGAGGGGTTGAGAGGGTAGTGAGAGGAGAGGAGGGGAGGAGAGGGTAGTGAGAGGTGAGGAGGGGTGGAGAGGAGAGGAGTGGTGGAGAGGGTATGTAGATGAGAGGAGGTGAGGAGGGGTGGAGAGGAGAGGAGGGGTGGAGAGGGTAGTGAGAGGAGAGGAGGTGAGGAGGGGTGGAGAGGAGAGGAGGGGTTGAGAGGGTAGTGAGAGGAGAGGAGGGTTTGAGAGGGTAGTGAGATGTGAGGAGGGTTGGAGAGGGTAGTGAGAGGAGAGGAGGGGTGGAGAGGGTAGTGAGAGGAGAGGAGGGGTGGAGAGGAGAGGAGAGGTGGAGAGGGTAGTGAGAGGAGAGGAGGGGTGGAGAGGGGAGTTAGAGGTGAGGAGGGGTGGAGAGGGTAGTGAGAGGAGAGGAGGGGTGGAGAGGGTAGTGAGAGGTGAGTAGGGGTGGAGAGGGTAGTGAGAGGAGAGGAGGGGTGGAGAGGAGAGGAGATGAGGGGTGGAGAGAAGGGGAGGGGTGGAGAGGAGGAGAGGGGTGGAGAGGGTAGTGAGAGTAGAGGGAGGGGTGGAGAGGGTAGTGAGAGGAGAGGAGGGTTGAGAGGGTAGTGAGAGGAGAGGAGAGGAGGGAGGAGAGGGTAGTGAGAGGTGAGGAGGGGTGGAGAGGGAGAGGAGTGGTGGAGAGGGTATGTAGATGAGAGGAGGTGAGGAGGGGTGGAGAGGAGAGGAGGGGTGGAGAGGGTAGTGAGAGGAGAGGAGGTGAGGAGGGGTGGAGAGGAGAGGAGGGGTTGAGAGGGTAGTGAGAGGAGAGGAGGGTTTGAGAGGGTAGTGAGATGTGAGGAGGGTTGGAGAGGGTAGTGAGAGGAGAGGAGGGGTGGAGAGGGTAGTGAGAGGAGAGGAGGGGTGGAGAGGAGAGGAGAGGTGGAGAGGGTAGTGAGAGGAGAGGGAGGGTGGAGAGGGAGTTAGAGGTGAGGGGAGGGGTGGAGAGGGTAGTGAGAGGAGAGGAGGGGTGGAGAGGGTAGTGAGAGGTGAGTAGGGGTGGAGAGGGTAGTGAGAGGAGAGGAGGGGGTGGAGAGGAGAGGAGATGAGGGGGTGGAGAGGGAGAGGAGGGGTGGAGAGGGTAGTGAGAGGGAGAGGAGGGGTGGAGAGGGTAGTGAGAGGAGAGGAGGGGTGGAGAGTGTAGTGAGAGGAGAGGAGGGGTGGAGAGGGAGTGAGAGGAGAGGAGTGGTGGAGAGGGGAGTGAGAGGGAGAGGAGGGGTGGAGAGGGTAGTGAGAGGTGAGTAGGGGTGGAGAGGGTAGTGAGAGGAGAGGAGGGGAGGAGAGTGTAGTGAGAGGAGAGGAGGGGTGGAGAGAGGGAGTGAGAGGAGAGGGGAGGGGTGGAGAAGAGAGGAGGGGTGGAGAGGGTAGTGAGAGGAGAGGAGGGGTGGAGAGGAGGGGAGGGGTGGAGAGGGTAGTGAGAGGAGAGGAGGGGTGGAGAGGAGGGGAGGGGTGGAGAGGGTAGTGAGAGGAGAGTAGGGGTGGAGAGGGTAGTGAGAGGAGAGTAGGGGTGGAGAGGGTAGTGAGAGGGAGAGTAGGGGTGGAGAGGGTAGTGAGAGGAGAGGAGGGTTGGAGAGGGTAGTGAGAGTTGAGGAGGGGTGGAGAGGGTAGTGAGTGGTGAGGAGGGGTGGAGAGGAGAGGAGGGGTGGAGAGGGTAGTAAGAGGAGAGTAGGGGTGGAGAGGGTAGTGAGAGGAGAGTAGGGGTGGAGAGGGTAGTGAGAGGAGAGTAGGGGTGGAGAGGGTAGTGAGAGGAGAGTAGGGTTGGAGAGGGTAGTGAGAGGAGAGGAGGGGGTTGGAGAGGGTAGTGAGAGTTGAGGAGGGGTGGAGAGGGTAGTGAGTGGTGAGGAGGGGGTGGAGAGGGTAGTGAGAGGAGAGTAGGGGTGGAGAGGGGTAGTGAGAGGAGAGGAGGGTTGGAGAGGGTAGTGAGAGTTGAGGAGGGCTGGAGATGAGAGGAGGGTGGAGAGGGTAGTGAGAGGAGAGGGAGAGGGAGAGGAGGGGAGGGGTGGAGAGTGTAGTGAGAGGAGAGTAGGGGTGGAGAGGGTAGTGAGAGGAGAGTAGGGGTGGAGAGGGTAGTGAGAGGAGAGTAGGGGTGGAGAGGGTAGTGAGAGGAGAGGAGGGTTGGAGAGGGTAGTGAGAGTTGAGGAGGGGTGGAGAGGGTAGTGAGTGGTGAGGAGGGGTGGAGAGGGTAGTGAGAGGAGAGGGAGGGTGGAGAGGGTAGTGAGAGAGGAGAGGAGGGGTGGAGAGAGGAGGAGGGGTGGAGAGGGTAGTGAGAGGTGAGGAGGGGTGGAGAGGGTAGTGAGAGGAGAGGAGGGGTGGAGAGGGTAGTGAGAGGAGAGGAGGGGTGGAGAGGGTAGTTTGAGGTAAGGAGGGTGGAGAGGGTAGTTCGAGGTGAGGAGGGGTGGAGAGGGTAGTGAGAGGAGAGGAGAGGTGGAGAGGGTAGTGAGAGGAGAGGAGGGTTGGAGAGGAGAGGAGGGGTGGAGAGGGAAGTTGACGTGAGGAGGGGTGGAGAGGGTAGTGAGAGGAGAGGAGTGGTGGAGAGGGTATTGAGAGGTGAGTAGGGGTGGAGAGGGTAGTGAGAGGAGAGGAGGGGTGGAGAGGGTAGTGAGAGGAGAGGGAGGGGTGGAGAGGAGGGGAGAGGTGGAGAGGAGGGGAGGGGTGGAGAGGGTAGTGAGAGGAGAGTAGGGGTGGAGAGGATAGAGAGATTAGAGGATTGGTGGAGAGGGGTAGTGAGAGGTGAGGAGGGGTGGAGAGGAGAGGGAGAGGAGAGGGTGGGAGAGGGTAGTGAGAGGGAGAGGAGGGGTGGAGAGGAGGGGAGGGGTGGAGAGGGTAGTGAGATGAGAGTGGGGGTGGAGAGGGTAGTGAGAGAAGAGTAGGGGTGGAGAGGGTAGTGAGAGGAGAGGAGGGTTGGAGAGGGTAGTGAGAGGTGAGGAGGGGTGGAGAAGGCAGTGAGAGGAGAGGAGGGGTGGAGAGGGTAGTGAGAGGTGAGGAGGGGGTGGAGAGGGTAGTGAGAGGTGAGGAGGGGTGGAGAGGGTAGTGAGAGGAGAGGAGGGGTGGAGAGGGTAGTTCGAGGTGAGGAGGGTGGAGAGGGTAGTGAGAGGTGAGGAAGGGTGGAGAGGGTAGTGAGAGGAGAGGAGGGGTGGAGAGGGTAGTGAGAGGAGAGTAGGGGTGGAGAGGGTAGTGAGAGGAGAGGAGGGTTGGAGAGGGTAGTGAGAGTTGAGGAGGGCTGGAGATGAGAGGAGGGGTGGAGAGGGTAGTGAGAGGAGAGGAGAGGGGGAGAGGAGGGGAGGGGTGGAGAGTGTAGTGAGAGGAGAGTAGGGGTGGAGAGGGTAGTGAGAGGAGAGTAGGGGTGGAGAGGGTAGTGAGAGGAGAGTAGGGGTGGAGAGGGTAGTGAGAGGAGAGGAGGGTTGGAGAGGGTAGTGAGAGTTGAGGAGGGGTGGAGAGGGTAGTGAGTGGTGAGGGAGGGGTGGAGAGGGTAGTGAGAGGAGAGGGGAGGGGTGGAGAGGGTAGTGAGAGGAGAGGAGGGGTGGAGAGAGGAGGAGGGTGGAGAGGGTAGTGAGAGGTGAGGAGGGGTGGAGAGGGTAGTGAGAGGAGAGGGAGGGGTGGAGAGGGTAGTGAGAAGGAGAGGAGGGTGGAGAGGGTAGTTTGAGGTAAGGAGGGTGGAGAGGGTAGTTCGAGGTGAGGAGGGGTGGAGAGGGTAGTGAGAGGGAGAGGAGAGGTGGAGAGGGTAGTGAGAGGAGAGGAGGGTTGGAGAGGAGAGGAGGGGTGGAGAGGGAAGTTGACGTGAGGAGGGGTGGAGAGGGTAGTGAGAGGAGAGGAGTGGTGGAGAGGGTATTGAGAGGTGAGTAGGGGTGGAGAGGGTAGTGAGAGGAGAGGAGGGGTGGAGAGGGTAGTGAGAGGAGAGGAGGGGTGGAGAGGAGGGGAGAGGTGGAGAGGAGGGGAGGGGTGGAGAGGGTAGTGAGAGGAGAGTAGGGGTGGAGAGGATAGAGAGATTAGAGGATTGGTGGAGAGGGTAGTGAGAGGTGAGGAGGGGTGGAGAGGAGAGGAGAGGAGGGGGTGGAGAGGGTAGTGAGAGGAGAGGAGGAGGGTGGAGAGGGAGGGAGGGGTGGAGAGGGTAGTGAGATGAGAGTGGGGGTGGAGAGGGTAGTGAGAGAAGAGTAGGGGTGGAGAGGGTAGTGAGAGGAGAGGAGGGTTGGAGAGGGTAGTGAGAGGTGAGGAGGGGTGGAGAAGGCAGTGAGAGGAGGAGGGGTGGAGAGGGTAGTGAGAGGTGAGGAGGGGGTGGAGGGTAGTGAGAGGTGAGGGAGGGGTGGAGAGGGTAGTGAGAGGAGAGGAGGGGTGGAGAGGGTAGTTCGAGGTGAGGAGGGTGGAGAGGGTAGTGAGAGGTGAGGAAGGGTGGAGAGGGTAGTGAGAGGAGAGGAGGGGGTGGAGGAGGGTAGTGAGAGGAGAGGAGGGGTGGAGAGGGAGAGGAGGGGGTGGAGAGGGTAGTGAGAGGGGAGAGAGGAGGGGTGGAGAGGAGGGGAGGGGGGGGTGGAGAGGAGAGGAGGGGTGGAGAGTAGAGGAGGGGTGGAGAGGGAGTTAGAGGTGAGGAGGGGTGGAGAGGGTAGTGAGAGGAGAGGAGGGGTGGAGAGGGTAGTGAGGGGGAGAGGGAGGGGTGGAGAGGAGAGGAGGGGTGGAAGTAGAGGAGGGGTGGAGAGGGAGTTAGAGGTGAGGAGGGGTGGAGAGGGTAGTGAGAGGGAGAGGAGGGGTGGAGAGTGTAGTGAGAGGAGAGGAGGGTGGAGAGGGTAGTGAGAGGAGAGGAGGGGGTGGAGAGGAGAGGGAGGGGTGGAGAGGGTAGTGAGAGGAGAGGAGGGGGTGGAGAGGGAGGGGAGGGGTGGAGAGGGTAGTGAGAGGAGAGTAGGGGTTGGAGAGGGTAGTGAGATGAGAGGAGGGGTGTAGAGGAGAGGATGTGTGGAGAGGGTAGTGAGAGGAGAGGAGGGGTGGAGAGGAGGGGAGGGGTGGAGAGGGTAGTGAGAGGAGAGTAGGGGTGGAGAGGGTAGTGAGAGGAGAAAAGGGGTGGAGAGGGTAGTGAGTGGTGAGGAGGGGTGGAGAGGGTAGTGAGAGGTGAGGAGGGGGTGGAGAGGGTAGTGAGAGGAGAGGAGGGGGTGGAGAGGGTAGTGAGAGGAGAGGGGGGGTGGAGAGGGTAGTGAGAGGAGAGGAGGGGGTGGAGAGGGGAGTTAGAGGTGAGGAGGGGTGGAGAGGGTAGTGAGTGGTGAGGAGGGGGTGGAGAGGGTAGTGAGAGGTGAGGAGGGGTGGAGAGGGTAGTGAGAGGAGAGGAGGGGTGGAGAGGGTAGTGAGAGGAGAGGAGGGGTGGAGAGGAGGGGTGGAGAGGGTAGTGAGAGGAGGGGTTGAGAGGGTAGTGAGAGGTGAGGAGGGGTGGAGAGGGTATTGAGAGGTGAGGAGGGGTGGAGAGGGTAGTAAGAGGTGAGGAGGGGGTGGAGAGGGTAGTGAGAGGTGAGCAGGGTGTAGAGGGTAGTGAGAGGTGAGGAGGGGTGGAGAGGGTAGTGAGAGGAGAGGAGCGGTGGAGAGGGTAGTGAGAGGAGAGGAGAGGTGGAGAGGGTAGTTCGAGGTGAGGAGGGGTGGAGTGGGTAGTGAGAGGAGAGGAGGGGTGGAGAGGAGGGGAGAAGTGGAGAGGGTAGTGAGAGGAGAGGAGGGGTGGAGAGGGTATTGAGAGGTGAGGAGGGGTGGAGAGGGTAGTAAGAGGTGAGGAGGGGTGGAGAGGGTAGTGAGAGGTGAGCAGGGGTGTAGAGGGTAGTGAGAGGTGAGGAGGGGTGGAGAGGGTAGTGAGAGGAGAGGAGCGGTGGAGAGGGTAGTGAGAGGAGAGGAGGGGTGGAGAGGAGGGGAGGGGGTGGAGAGGGTAGTGAGAGGAGAGGAGGGATGGAGAGGGTAGTGAGAGGAGAGGAGGGGTTGAGAGGGTAGTGAGAGGAGAGGAGGGGTGGAGAGGGTAGTGAGAGGGAGAGGAGTGGTGGAGAGGGTAGTGAGAGGAGAGGAGGTGAGGAGGGGTGGAGAGGAGAGGAGGTGTGGAGAGGAGAGGAGGGTGGAAAGGGTAGTGAGAGGAGAGGAGGGGTTGAGAGTGTAATGAGAGGAGAGGAGGGGTGGAGAGGAGAGGAGGGGTGGAGAGGAGAAGAGGGGTTGAGAGGGTAGTGAGAGGAGAGGAGGGGTGGAGAGGAGAAGAGGGGTTGAGAGGGTAGTGAGAGGAGAGGTGGGGTGGAGAGGGAGAAGAGGGGTTGAGAGGGTAGTGAGAGGAGAGGTGGGGTGGAGGGAGAAGAGAAGAGGGGTGAGAGGGTAGTGAGAGGAGAGGAGGGGTTGAGAGGGTAGTGAGAGGAGAGGAGGGGTTGAGAGGGAGGAGGGGTGGAGGGGTAGTGAGAGGGAGAGGAGGTGAGGAGGGGTGGAGAGGAGAGGAGGGGTGGAGAGGGAAGGAGAGGGAGGGAGGGGTTGAGAGTGTAGTGAGGAGAGAGGAGGGTGGAGAGGGAGAGCAGGGGTGGAGGGGTAGTGAGAGGAGAGGAGGTGAGGAGGGGTGGAGAGGGGAGGAGGGGTGGAGAGGGAGTGACAGGAGAGGAGGTGAGGAGGGTGGAGAGGAGAGGAGGGGTGGAGAGGAGAGGAGGGGGTGGAGAGGAGGAGGGGTTGAGAGGGTAGTGAGAGGAGAGGAGGGTGGAGAGGGTAGTGAGAGGAGAGGTGGGGTGGAGAGGGAGTGAGAGGAGATGAGGGGTGGAGAGGGTAGTGAGAGGAGAGGAGGGATGGAGAGGGTAGTGAGAGGAGAGGAGGGGTGGAGAGGGTAGTGAGAGGAGAGGAGGGGTGGAGAGGGTAGTGAGAGGAGAGGGAGGGGTGGAGAGGGTAGTGAGAGGAGGGTTGAGAGGAGGAGGAGGGGTGGAGAGAGAGAGGAGGGTGGGGTGGAAGTCGCTCTGGATAAGAGCGTCTGCTAAATGACTTAAATGTAAAATGTAAATGAGAGGGTAGTGAGAGGAGAGGAGGGTGGAGAGGGTAGTGAGAGGAGAGGAGGAGGTGGAGAGGAGGGGTGGAGAGGGTAGTGAGAGGAGGGGTTGAGAGGATTGGAGGGTTGGAGAGGGTAGTGAGAGGAGGGGTTGAGAGGAGAGGAGGGGTGGAGAGGGTAGTGAGAGGAGGGGTTGAGAGGAGAGGAGGGGTGGAGAGGGTAGTGAGAGGAGGGGTGGAGGAGAGGAGGGGTGGAGAGGGTAGTGAGAGGGAGGGGTTGAGAGGAGAGGAGGGGTGGAGAGGGTAGTGAGAGGAGGGGTTGAGAGGAGAGGAGGGGTGGAGAGGGTAGTGAGAGGAGGGGTTGAGAGGAGAGGAGGGGGGTGGAGAGGATAGTGAGAGGAGGGGGTTGAGAGGAGGGGTTGAGAGGAGAGGAGGGGTTGAGAGGTGAGGAGGGGTTGAGAGGAGAGGAGGGTGGAGAGGAGAGGGAGGGGTTGAGAGGAGAGGAGGGGTGGAGAGGAGAGGAGGGGTTGAGAGGAGAGGAGGGGTTGAGAGGAGAGGAGGGTTGAGAGGAGAGGAGGGGAGGGAGAGGAGGAGGAGAGGAGAGGAGGGGAGGGGTTGAGAGGAGAGGAGGGGTTGAGGGAGAGGAGGGGTTGAGAGGAGTGGAGGGGTTGAGAGGAGAGGAGGGGTTGAGAGGAGAGGAGGGGTTGAGAGGAGGGGGTGGGGTGGAGAGGAGAGGAGGGGTTGAGAGAGGAGAGGGGGGTTGAGATTATTATTATCCATTAATGTGCGTCACATTAAAACTCAAAACAACTGTCCAGCATAAAGCGACAATCCCACGTTAGTCGTTGGTAGTGTCTGTAGGAAGGATGTGACGATGACATGGCCATATTATTAATGTATAAGGCTGTGTGGACCGCCTGAGGAGAGTTTTTGTTTTCTAGCGGAGTCATAACCCATCATTACCTTGCGGTGTTTAAACCCTACAAAATGGCTGTGTTCGAAAGAGCAATTCCAATTCCCTATACTCTGAGTGTACAAAACATTAAGAACACCCTCCTAATATTGAGTTGCAACCGCCCCTTTTGCACTCAGAACAGCCTCCATTCGCCGGCGCAGGGAATCTACGAGATGTCGAAAGCGTTCCACAGGGATGTTGACTCTCTAGTTAATTATATTAATTAATATTAATTACGGAGAAATTATTTTATAGAATAGCATGTCATATCACTTAATCCGGCATAGCCAAAGACACGACACAGGGAAACTGTTGACCTTGAAAGACCAAGCAGCGTTGCAGTTCTTGACACCAACCAGTGCCTGGTACCTACTACCAAACCCCGTTCAAACCCTCTTACATATTTTGTCTTGCCCATTCACCCTCTGAATGGCACAGATACACAATCCATGTTTCAATTGTCTCAAGTCTTAAACATCCTTCTTTAACCATCTGTCTCCTCCCCTTCATCTACACTGATTGAAGTGGATTTAACAGGTGACATCAATAAGGGATCAGCTTTCTCCTGGATTCATCAGGTCAGTCTTCTGGAAAAAACGTTGTTCTTACTGTTTTTACACTCAGAGACTTGAAATGCGTTCCAAATGGCACCCTGTTTCCATAGGGCTCTGCTCTAAAGTAGTGCACTATATAGGGAATAGGGTGCCATAGGGCTCTGGACAAAAGTAGTGCACTATGTACAGGGAATAGGGTGCCATAGGACCCTGGTCTAAATTAGTGCACTATAAATGGGAGAAGGTGATTTTGGGACATAGTCAATATTTTGCTCGAAATGGCTTCCTCCTATACCTAGATTGTGTGTATTAGGAATTTGATATGAATTGTTAGATATTACTGCACTGAACTAGAACACAAACATTTCACTCACAATAACATATGCTAAACACGTGTATTTGACCAATACAATTTGATTTGATTTGATCCCTCCCTTATTGAGAGAATAATGACTCTTTTATGAATGGGGATCAATCTTGGACTTGGCCTCTTGGCGACTGTGGTTGTAGCTATCCAATTAATTATCTCTCCTGGCAACAACTTCAGTTCTCTTGAGATTAGATATGTATTGGCTTGATTCATGCATATAGAAGTATGAAATAGCTTTGTCCTCAGGCAAGTGCACAGCCATGGAGCCATACTTAACATAGCAAGTGTCTACTCAAGGTGAAATACTGAGTTTTAACTTGGTTTCAATCAGAAAGAGTTGAAAATAACTGAAAGAGTTGAAAGAGTATATACTATAGTGGTTGTTGGCTGTTTTTCTACTTCCTGCACTGAGCTGAAATAGATTACAGAAAGTAATCCAAGGTTAATGTCAATTCTATTTCACTTCCTGTCTATACAGGATGTACACTGGCATTTCACTTCCTGTCTATACAGGAAGTACACTGAAACTTCAATATCCAATGATCATTAATGGTTTTAATGGGGAACATTTGGAATTTGATTTACTTTCAACACACAGCATCAGCACTTATATACAGGGGGCTGGTGGGAAGAGTTGTAGGAGGATGGGCTCATTATAATGGCTGGCAGGGAATAAATGAAACAGTCAAACATGTGGGTTCCATGGGTTCCATGTGTTCCATGGGTTCCGTTCCATTGATTCCGTTCCAGCCATTTCAATGAGCCTGTCCTCCTATAAATTACCCACAAGGCTCCTCTGGTATACATCATTGGTTTCCACCACTGCATCAGCCTGTTAAATCGAGTGGAGAGGGGCTCCTGAATGGCCAAGTGGTCTAAGGTACTACATCTCAGTGCTGGAGGCGTCACTACAGACCCTGGTTACATTCCAGGCTGTATCACAACCGGCTGTGATTGGGAGTCCCATTGGGTGGCGAAAAACTGTCCCACCGTCGTCCGGGTTACGGTTTGGCTGCGGTAGGCCATCATTGTAAATAATAATTTATTTCTAACTTAAAATAAATGGAATGGTATTATGTAGATTTCCAGCTAAATAGACATAACATAGTACAAATATGATGAAACTAATAACATATATACAGTATGCATATATGTATATATATTTTATTTTTTTTATTATTAAAAAATGTGGTGGAATAGGGCTTGAATGATTTAAATACTTTCTACACAGAACAAAAATACAAATGAATAATTTTGCAAATTTTTGATTTGTTAAAAAAGTTTGAAATATCCAATAAATGTCGTTCCACTTCATGATTGTGTCCCACTTGTTGTTGATTCTTCACAAAAAAATACAGTTTTATATCTTTATGTTTGAAGCCTGAAATGTGGCAAAAGGTCGCAAAGTTCAAGGGGGCCGAATACTTTCGCAAGGCACTGTATATACAGACATACTCAAATATTTATGTATGTATATATATATATATATATATATATATATAAATATTTGAGTTGAAATATAGATATATATATATATATGTGTGTATGTAAATTTCCGACTTCAACTGTATTTTATTATTATTTTTACCTTTATTTAACTAGGCAAGTCAGTTGAGAACAAATTCTTATTTTTTTTGACAGCCTAGGAACCGTGGGGTAACTGCTTTGTTCAGGGGCAGAACGACAGAGTTGTACCTTGTCAGATCAGGGGTTTTGGTTACTACCCCAATGCTCTCATCACTAAGCTGCGGCCTCAACATGTCCAAACATTTGCATTGTCGTTTCAATGGTTGTGATTACACTGTTGATTTTGTCTGTCCCTCCCAGCCAGGCTACGTCCCAAAATACACCCTATTCCTTACGTGATGCACTACTTTAGACCAGAGCCCTATGGCACCCTGTTCCCTATATAGTGCACTACTTTAGACCAGAGCCCTATGGCACCCTGTTCCCTATATAGTGCACTACTTTAGACCAGAGCACTATGACACCCTATTCTCTCCAGAGTGCAATACTTTAGACCAGAGCCCTATGGGGAAAGGGTGCCATTTGGAATGCATGTCTGAGTCAGTGATGTCACTGACTTGGAAAGAGAGTGTTGTCTCTGAGCGACCCTTGAACAAACAGACGGACATTATTTATGTAATGAAGAGCTGCCTGGATGGAACTTCATTTGCATCATGTAAAGTCACATCTCCTGTCTTGTGCACCTGTCCTGTACAGGTAGGTAGCCTAGCCGTTAAGGGTGTTGAGCCAGTCACAGAAAGGTTGCTGGTTCGACTCCCCGAGCAGACTGTCGATTTTCCCTTGAGCAAAGCACTTAACCGTAAGTCGCTCTGGATAAGAGTGTCTGCTAAATGACCTTGAAGGTATTGGCTGGGTATTACTGTATTATATAGACTGGTGTTTTTCCAATGGGACACTGATCGTGTCGATCAAGACATTTGAGTCCAGGCTGTGACTGAAATCTTTGCTTCTGTCGTCCTTGTTTCCTCCATTCATCTCCAAAATGTAGGAGAGGATTCCAAGGTTCTTCTCTTGGACCTACTCCTCCAATGGGCGTTGAGATGATTTGGACCTACTCCTCCAATGGGCATTGAGATGAATTGGACCTACTCCTCCAATGGGCTTTGAGATGAATTGGACCTACTCCTCCAATGGGCTTTGAGATGAATTGGACCTACTCCTCCAATGGGCTTTGATTTGAATTGGACCTACTCCTCCAATGGGCTTTGAGATGAATTGGACCTACTCCTCCAATGGGCGTTGAGATGAATTGGACCTACTCCTCCAATGGGCTTTGAGATGAATTGGACCTACTCCTCCAATGGGCTTTGAGATGATTTGGACCTACTACTCCAATGGGCTTTGAGATGAATTGGACCTACTCCTCCAATGGGCTTTGAGATGAATTGGACCTACTCCTCCAATGGGCTTTGAGATGAATTGGACCTACTCCTCCAATGGGCATTGATTTGAATTGGACCTACTCCTCCAATGGGCTTTGAGATGAATTGGACCTACTACTCCACTGGGCTTTGAGATGAATTGGACCTACTCCTCCAATGGGCTTTGAGATGAATTGGACCTACTCCTCCAATGGGCTTTGAGATGAATTGGACCTACTACTCCACTGGGCGTTGAGATGAATTGGACCTACTACTCCAATGGGCTTTGAGATGATTTGGACCTACTCCTCCAATGGGCATTGAGATGAATTGGACCTACTCCTCCAATGGGCTTTGAGATGAATTGGACCTACTCCTCCAATGGGCTTTGATTTGAATTGGACCTACTCCTCCAATGGGCGTTGAGATGAATTGGACCTACTCCTCCAATGGGCTTTGAGATGAATTGGACCTACTCCTCCAATGGGCTTTGAGATGATTTGGACCTACTACTCCAATGGGCTTTGAGATGAATTGGACCTACTCCTCCAATGGGCTTTGAGATTAATTGGACCTACTCCTCCAATGGGCTTTGAGATGAAGTGGACCTACTCCTCCAATGGGCATTGATTTGAATTGGACCTACTCCTCCACTGGGCGTTGAGATGAATTGGACCTACTACTCCACTGGGCTTTGAGAGGAATTGGACCTACTCCTCCAATGGGCTTTGAGATGAATTGGACCTACTCCTCCAATGGGCTTTGAGATGAATTGGACCTACTACTCCACTGGGCGTTGAGATGAATTGGACCTACTACTCCACTGGGCGTTGAGATGATTTGGACCTACTCCTCCAATGGGCATTGAGATGAATTGGACCTACTCCTCCAATGGGCTTTGAGATGAATTGGACCTACTCCTCCAATGGGCTTTGAGATGAATTGGACCTACTCCTCCAATGGGCTTTGAGATGAATTGGACCTACTCCTCCAATGGGCTTTGAGATGAATTGGACCTACTCCTCCAATGGGCTTTGAGATGAATTGGACCTACTCCTCCAATGGGCTTTGAGATGAATTGGACCTACTCCTCCAATGGGCTTTGAGATGAATTGGACCTACTACTCCAATGGGCTTTGAGAGGAATTGGACCTACTCTTCCAATGGGCTTTGAGATGAATTGGACCTACTCCTCCAATGGGCTTTGAGAGAATTGGACCTACTCCTCCAATGGGCTTTGAGATGAATTGTTGACTCGATAGGACCTAATAGAACCATAGAAAATGACAAAGATACTTAATCTACTAACACAGTCAGAAAATAACTTCAAATTTTTCCACTTTTAACGGTGATATAGCTCAGTGTTATTAGCATTCCTGTCCAACAGTGGGAAGAGGCTGTGTCCAAAATGGCACCCTATTCCCTTTATAGTGCACAACTTAGTATGCAATGAGTGTGCCAAACATTAGGAACACCTTTCTAATATTGAGTTGCACCGCCTGCCCACAGAAGAGCCTCTCTCATCACACATCTCTACTTCCTCTCATCACACATCTCTCTTCCTCTCATCACACATCTCTCTCTTCCTCTCATCACACATCTCTCTCATCCTCTCATCACACATCTCTCTCTTCCTCTCATCACACATCTCTCTTCCTCTCAACACATCTCTCTCTTCATCTCATCACATCTCTCTTCCTCTCATCACACATCTCTCTCTTCATCTCATCACAATGGGCTCTGTCTCTGATGACACATCTGGACCTGTCTCTCCTCCAATGGGTCTTCTCTCATCACACATCTGTCTCTCTCTCATCACACATCTCTCTCTGTCTCTGTCTCTCATCACACATCTCTCTCTCTGTCTCTCTCTCAACACATCTCTCTCTCTGTCTCTCTCTCATCACAATGTCTCTCTCTCACAAATCTCTCTCTGTCTCATCACACATCCCTAATCTCTCTGTCTCTCTCTCATCACACATCTCTCTCTGTCTCTCTCTCATCACACATCTCTCTCTCTGTCTCTCTCTCATCACACATCTCTCTCTCTGTCTCTCTCTCATCACACATCTCTCTCATCACACATCTCTCTCTCTGTCTCTCATCACACATCTCTCTCTGTCTCTCTCTCATCACACATCTCTCTCTCATCACACATCTCTCAGTGTCTATTCTCATCACACATCTCTCTCTGTCTCTCTCTCATCACAGTCTCATCACAGATCTCTGTCTCTCTCTCATCACAATCCTCTCATCACACTTCACTCCTCTCTCTCATCACACATCTCCTCATCCTTCATCACACATCTCTCTCTTCCTCTCATCACACATCTTAGTATGCAATCAGTGTCTCTCCAAACATCTAGGATCACACCTTTCTAATCTCATCACACATCTCTCTCTGTCTCTGTCTCTCATCACACATCTCTCTCTGTCTCTCTCTCATCACACATCTCTCTCTCTCTGTCTCTCTCTCATCACACATCTCTCTCTCTGTCTCTCTCTCATCACACATCTCTCTCTCTGTCTCTCTCTCATCACACATCTCTCTCTGTCTCTCTCTCATCACACATCTCTCTCTGTCTCTCTCTCATCACACATCTCTCTCTGTCTCTCTCTCATCACACATCTCTCTCTGTCTCTCTCTCATCACACATCTCTCTCTGTCTCTCTCTCATCACACATCCCTCTCTCTGTGTCTCTCATCACACATCTCTCTCTGTCTCTCTCTCATCACACATCTCTCTCTGTCTCTCTCATCACACATCTCTCTCTCTCTCTCATCACACATCTCTCTCTCTGTCTCTCTCTCATCACACATCTCTCTCTCTGTCTCTCTCTCATCACACATCTCTCTCTCTGTCTCTCTCTCATCACACATCTCTCTCTCTCTCATCACACATCTCTCTCTCTGTGTCTCTCTCATCACACATCTCTCTCTGTCTCTCTCTCACACATCTCTCTCTCTCTCTCATCACACATCTCTCTCTCTGTCTCTCTCTCATCACACATCTCTCTCTCTCTCTCATCACACATCTCTCTCTCTCTCATCACACATCTCTCTGTCTCTCTCATCACACATCTCTCTCTGTCTCTCTCTCATCACACATCTCTCTCTCTTTCTCATCACACATCCCTCTCTCTGTCATCACACATCTCTCTCTCTGTCTCTCTCTCATCACACATCTCTCTCTCTGTCTCTCTCTCATCACACATCTCTCTCTCTCTCTGTCTCACACATCTCTCATCACACATCCCACACATCTCTCTCTCTCTTCTCTCTCTCATCACATCTCATCACACTCTCTCTCTGTCTCTCTCTCATCACACATCTCTCTCTCTGTCTCTCTCTCATCACACATCTCTCTCTGTCTCTCTCTCATCACACATCTCTCTCTGTCTCTCTCTCATCACACATCTCTCTCTCTCTCTCTCTCTCATCACACATCTCTCTCTCTCTGTCTCTCTCTCATCACACATCTCTCTCTGTCTCTCTCTCATCACACATCTCTCTCTCTCTCTCATCACACATCTCTCTCTGTCTCTCTCTCATCACACATCTCTCTCTGTCTCTCTCCCATCACACATCTCTCTCTCTCTCATCACACATCTCTCTCTCTCTCATCACACATCTCTCTCTGTCTCTCTCTCATCACACATCTCTCTCTGTCTCTCTCTCATCACACATCTCTCTCTGTCTCTCTCTCATCACACATCACTCTCTCTGTCTCTCTCTCATCACACATCACACATCTCTCTCTCTCTCTCACACATCTCTCTCTGTCTCATCACATCTCTCTCTCTGTCTCTCTCTCATCACACATCTCTCTCTCTGTCTCTCTCATCACACATCTCTCTCTCTGTCTCTCTCTCATCACACATCTCTCTCTGTCTCTCTCTCATCACACATCTCTCTCTGTCTCTCTCTCATCACACATCTCTCTCTCTGTCTCTCTCTCATCACACATCTCTCTCTCTCACACATCTCTCTCTCTCATCACACATCTCTCTCTCTGTCTCTCTCTCATCACACATCTCTCTCTGTCTCTCTCTCATCACACATCTCTCTCTCTCTGTCTCTCTCTCAACACACATCTCTCTGTCTCTCTCTCTTCACACATCTCTCTCTCTCTCATCACACATCTCTCTCTCTCTCTCTCTCTCTCTCTCATCACACATCCTCTCTGTCTCTCTCTCATCACACATCTCTCTCTGTCTCTCTCATCACACATCTCTCTCTCTCTCTCATCACACATCTCTCTCTCATGTCTCTCTCTCTCTCATCACACATCTCTCTCTGTCTCTCTCTCATCACACATCTCTCTCTGTCACACATCTCTCTCTGTCTCTCTCATCACACATCTCTCTCTCTGTCACACATCTCTCTCTCTCATCACACATCTCTCTCTGTCTCTCTCTCACACATCATCACACACATCTCTCTCTCTGTCTCTCTCTCATCACACATCTCTCTCTGTCTCTCTCTCATCACACATCTCTCTCTGTCTCTCTCTCATCACACATCTCTCTCTCTGTCTCTCTCTCATCACACATCTCTCTCTGTCTCTCTCTCATCACACATCTCTCTCTGTCTCTCTCTCATCACACATCTCTCTCTGTCTCTCTCATCACACATCTCTCTCTCTGTCTCTCTCTCTCATCACACATCTCTCTCTGTCTCTCTCTCATCACACATCTCTCTCTGTCTCTCTCTCTCATCACATCTCTCTCTCTCTCTCTCTCTCTCTGTCTCTCTCTCACACATCTCTCTCTGTCTCTCTCATCACACATCTCTCTCTCTGTCTCTCTCTCATCACACATCTCTCTCTGTCTCTCTCTCATCACACATCACACATCTCTCTCTCTCTCTCATCACACATCTCTCTCTCTCTCTCATCACACATCTCTCTCTGTCTCTCTCTCATCACATCTCTCTCTGTCTCTCTCATCACACATCTCTCTCTGTCATCACACATCTCTCTCTCTGTCTCTCTCTCATCACACATCTCTCTCTGTCTCTCTCATCACACATCTCTCTCATCCTCTCATCACACATCTCTCTCTTCCTCTCATCACACATCTCTCTCTTCCTCTCATCACACATCTCTCTCTTCCTCTCATCCCTCTCTCTCTGTCTCTCATCACACATCCCCCACTCTCTTCCTCTTCCTCCCTCTCTCTCTCATCACACATCCCCCTCTCTTCCTCTCTCTCATCACACATCCCCCTCTCTTCCTCTCTCATCACACATCCCCCTCTCTTCCTATCTCTCTCTCATCACACATCCCCTCTCTCTCTCTCATCACACATCCCCCTCTCTTCCATCACACATCCCCCTCTCTTCCATCACACATCCCTCTCTCTTCCCCTCTCTCATCACACATCCCTCTCTCTGTCTCTCATAACCCCCCTCTCTCTCTCTCTCATCACACATCCCCCTCTCTTCCTCTCTCTCTCATCACACATCCCCCCTCCTCTCTCTCTCTTTCTCTCATCACACATCCCTCTCTCTTCCTCTCTCTCTTCTCTCATCACACATCCCTCTCTCTTCCTCTCTCTCTACAATGTTGACTACAATGCTTCCCAGAGTTGTGACAAGTTGGCTGGATGTCCTTTGGGTGGTGGACCATTCTTTATACACACAGGATACTGTTGAGCTTGAAAACCCCAGCAGCGTTGCAGTTCTTGACACAAAGCGGTGCGCCTGGCACTTCAATCGTTTTTATTGTCCATTCACCCTCTGAATGTAACACATACACAACCCATCTTAATTGTCTCAAGGCTTTTAAACATAATTCTTTATTTAACCTGTCTGCTCCCCTTCCTCTACACTGATAGAAGTGACATCAATAAGAGATCATAGCTTTCACCTGGTCAGTCTGTGTCATGGAAAGAACAGGTGTTCCTAATGTTTTGTTTATAATCACAGGAAATTACATGACCTCCATGCCCAATGTGTTAACTTTAACAGTTCATCGCATGACTTCTCCTGTGTGTGTGTGTGTGTGTGTGTGTGTGTGTGTGTGTGTGTGTGTGTGTGAAAAGGGATGTTTAGCTGTGTGTCTTATTATTCCATCCTGATAACATATTGTTAAAGTAATGATCAAACAACAGCCAATGATATTAGCACACTCATTAATTAACCAATGATATTAGCACATTAATTAATGTCTCCAGGAACAAATGACATCAAAATACCAAGTTGTCTTGAGAGGTTCCCATTACACAGTACTATGAAACGTGCGATGCAATAGTCACTCACTCTGTTTATCTTTCCTGACCGCAGATTTTAAACCGAGAATTTGAAACATTTAAACATAGAACTCAGGAAGATATAGAGGAAACTGATGCAGAACAGCTCAGGGATGTTCTAGTTGTCTTCAGTTAAAACACAACGGTATAAAACAACAGGTTTTAATGCGGATCAGAATTCAAGAATCAAAAGTTAAACATTGCCAGTGGCACAATCAATATAATAAGCACAGGACACATGAAAGTTTGACAATGAGAGTAAGGAAAACGTATAATTGGCTCGGTAACAAACAACAAAACTCTAGATTTGTTGTTTTAAAAAACGTATTTCCAACAATCCTGTTTCTGTTGCCACATAGGAAAGTAAAAGAAAGCCACAGAAAGATAAGCGTTTATGCCTACTTACCTATTTGGTGGTTAGGAAGGTTGGCTGGCTGGCTGGCTGGCTGGCTGGCTGGCTGACTGATTGGTTGGTTGGCTGGCTGGCTGGCTGGCTGTCTGGCTGGTTGGTTGGTTGGCTGGTTGGCTGGCTGATTGATTGGTTGGTTGGTTGGTTGGTTGGCTGGCTGGCTGGCTGGCTGGTTGGTTGTCTGGCTGGATGCTGACTGGCTGACTGACTGGTTGGTTGGTTGGCTGGCTGGATGCTGACTGGCTGACTGGCTGGCTGGCTGACTGGCTGACTGGCTGGTTGGCTGGCTAGCTGGCTGGCTGACTGGTTGGTTGGCTGGCTGGCTGGCTGGCTGGCTGGCTGACTGGTTGGTTGGCTGGCTGGCTGGCTAGCTGGCTGGCTGACTGGTTGGTTGGCTGGCTGGATGCTGACTGGCTGGCTAGCTGGCTGGCTGAATGCTGACTGTCTCTCTCTGAGTAAAGCAGCCTGCTGCGGTCTGGTCTGTCTCACCAGGATGAGTGGAGTGCTGCTTTATGTACTGTAGTGTAGTGGTCACAGTTCAGAGACATCCCATTCAGCCCAGGGTTCAAATAGTATTCAAAACCTTTCAAACATTTTCAGTGTTTGTTCTAATCTGCCTGGAGTGCCAGATGGGCGGGGTTTGCACTCATTGTGACTAATCTATTGGTTCCATTGTGCCAGGTAAGCTCAATCAAATGCAGAAAAAGTATTTATAATTATTCTGAATAGTATTTGAACCCATGATTAATCCCATTACAATAGTTCCAAGATCTCTCATCTCTGGACCTGAGTTTTTTTAATTGTTCCCCTCTAATCAGGGGCTGATTTAGACCTGGGACACAAGGTGTGTGCAATTTACTATCAGGTAGAACAGAAAAGCAGTGGGGCTTCCCGAGTGGCCCCTCGGTCTAAGGCGTTACTACAGACCCGGGTTACTTCCCGGGCTGTGCCACAACCGACCGTGGTCGGGAGTCCCATAGGATGGCGCACAATTGGCCCAGAGTCGTCCGGGTTAGGGGAGGGTTTGGCCCAGCGTCATCCGGGTTAGGGGAGGGTTTGGCCCAGAGTCGTCCGGGTTAGGGGAGGGTTTGGCCCAGCGTCGTCTGGGTTAGGGGCTGGTTTGGCCCAGCATCGTCCGGGTTAGGGGAGGGTTTGGCCCACCGTCGTCCAGGTTAGGGGAGGGTTTTCCCCAGGGTCGTCCGGTCTAGGGGAGGGTTTGCCCCAGGGTCGTCCGGTCTAGGGGAGGGTTTGGCCCAGAGTCGTACGGGTTAGGGGCTGGTTTGGCCCAGCGTTGTCCGGGTTAGGGGAGGGTTTGGCCCAGCATCGTCCGGGTTAGGGGCTGGTTTGGCCCAGCGTTGTCCGGGTTAGGGGAGGGTTTGGCCCAGCATCGTCCGGGTTAGGGGAGGGTTTGGCCCAGCGTCGTCCGGGTTAGGGGAGGGTTTAGCCCAGCGTTGTTCGTGTTAGGGGAGGGTTTGGCCCAGCGGTGTCCGGATTAGGGACTGGTTTGGCCCAACGTTGTCCGGGTTAGGGGAGGGTTTGGCCCAGTGTCGTCCGGGTTAGGGGAGGGTTGGTTGGCGTCGTCCGGGTTAGGGGCTGATTTGTCCCAGCGTCGTCCGGGTTAGGGGAGGGTTTGGCCCAGCGTCGTCCAGGTTAGGTGAGGGTTTTGCCCAGTGTCATCCGGGTTAGGGGCTGGTTTGGCCCAGCGTCGTCCAGGTTAGATGAGGGTTTTGCCCAGTGTCATCCGGGTTAGGGGCTGGTTTGGCCCAGCGTCGTCCGGGTTATGGGCTGGTTTGTCCGGGGGGGGCAGAGGTGAATACCCCAGTTCTAGAGGGTCAGAGGTGAATACCCCATTCCTAGAGGGTCGGAGGTGAATAACCCAGTCCTAGAGGATCAGAGTCGAATACCCCAGTCCTAGAGGGTCAGAGGTGAATAACCCAGTCCTAGAGGATCAGAGTCGAATACCCCAGTCCTAGAGGGTCAGAGGTGAATACCCCAGTCCTAGAGGGTCAGACATGCACAGTAGATTGTGTAGAGTACAGTGGAATGGCATCAAACAAAAGGAAAACCTGTTTGATGTATTTGATACCATTCCACTATTCCGCTCCAGCCATTACCCATGTCCATCCTCCCTAATTATGGTGCCACCAACCTCCTTTGGTAGAGGAAGATCAAGCCCCTAGAAAGTAGGGTGTGTCCCCCAAATGACACCCTATTCCATAGTGCACTACTTTTGATAGGTCTCTGGTCACAAGTAGTGCACTGTATAGGGAATAGGGTGCCATTTGGGATGCATTTGGTTTCACTCCCTCTGATTCAATCACACCAACCCAATGTGTAGTTGGCTAAGCATCATCTCATCTCTTCTAGAATGTTGCAGTAATAGAATGGCCTTGAGTGCCACTTATAATTTTTAGCCTTTATTTTGCGTTTTTACCATATATAAAGCAGCCAGTGGTTATCTCAGCTAGCTATATAACACAGTCAGCTATTTAGCTACACAGCCAGTGATTTATATGATAGAGTCAGCAAGCTAGCTACACAGCCTGTGTTTTATATGATACAGTCAGCTAGCTAGCTACACAGACAGTGTTTTATATGATACAGTCAGCTAACTAGCTACACAGCCAGTGTGCTAAATGATAGTCAGCTAAATCACTGGCTAGCTACACAGCAGTGATTTATATGATACAGTTAGCTAACTAGCTACACAGCCGGTGTTTTATATGATACAGCCAGCTAGCTAGCAACACAGCCAGTGTTTTGCATGATACAGTTAGCTAGCTAGCTACACAGCGAGTGTTTTATATGATACAGTCAGCTAGCTAGCAACACAGCCAGTGTTTTACATGATACAGCCAGCTAGCTAGCTACACAGCCAGTGTTTTGCATGATACAGTTAGCTAGCTAGCTACACAGCGAGTGTTTTATATGATACAGTCAGCTAGCTAGCAACACAGCCAGTGTTTTACATGATACAGTCAGCTAGCTAGCTACACAGCCAGTGTTTTATATGATACAGTCAGCTAGCTAGCTACACAGCCAGTGTTGTATATAACACAGTCAGCTAGCTAGTTACTAATTAGCCATTGTTGCATTAAAAAGCAAAACATTGGTCAACTAGCTAGCTACACAGACAGTGTTTTATATGATACAGTCAGCTAGCTAGCTACACAGCCAGTGTTTTATATGATACAGTCAGCTTAGCTAGCTACACAGCCAGTGTTTTACATGATACAGCCAGCTAGCTAGCAACACAGCCAGTGTTTTGCATGATACAGTTAGCTAGCTAGCTACACAGCCAGTGTTTTATATGAGTCGGCCAGCTAGCAACACAGCCAGTGTTTTGCATGATACAGTTAGCTAGCAACACAGCCAGTGTTTTGCATGATACAGTTAGCTAGCTAGCTACACAGCGAGTGTTTTATATGATACCGTCAGCTAGCTAGCTAGCTACACAACCAGTGTTGTATATAACACAGTCAGCTAGCTAGTTACTAATTAGCCATTGTTGCATTAAAAAGCAAGACAGTGGTCAACTAGCTAGCGACACAGCCAGTGTTTCATTATAAAGCACTTTGACGGGAGATGCGATTAGATAATATTCCTCTCGGGAATAAGAGAAGGATGAAATTACAATTGCGGGGATAGTGTTTATCAAGCGGGATTATCAGATAAGGTCCTGTATATGATTAGCTAGTGATTGCATTGTATTAACAAGGCTAAGGGAAGCATCTGAGCTTGTGGATCTGTTTTGTTTATAACTTTTAACACTCTGGCTGTACTGCTTATTGTTTATGTTATGATTGCAGGTGTATTTATAGAAGCTTCTTGATTGATATGAAAAGCTCTCGTTATGTAAATGTAGGACGATTGATATGAAAAGCTCTCGTTAAGTAAATGTAGGACGCACTTTAACTTTTGTTCCATTGACTACGTTGTTAACAGGTGTCTGAGAAGTACTTAGATTAAAAAAAATAGGGTAGCAGTTTGGTTTGCTATGAATGCATTAGTTCGTAGGCTTGTCCGCCTGTATAACCACACATACCCCTACCACAAAAATATCAAAATGTACAGTACACAGCAGTCATGTCAACCATCAATTAAATTATATTGTACAAAATTAACGGTAATGTGTAATATATATATATATATATCACAAGCATATGATTTAGACTAGACGATAATTCAGTTGAGGTGTCATAATATGCATCCCAAATGGTACACTGTCCACTATAAGTAGTGCACTAGAGGAAATACAGTACAGTACACATGGAGTTCACTGTAATCGGGGGACTGACTGTTCACACTCACGGAGATGCAGCTACTGTGCACCTGTTCATCTGAGGTTTATTAGTACCATTAGCAAATATTTGCATGGTTATTGAGCCCCGGCTCGAGTCGGGATTAATCAGTCTTATTGTTCCCCACACAGGCCACATCCCAAATGGCAAATGGAACTAAGCCAGAGGCTGTGTCCCAACTGGCACACTCTCCCCTATGTTGTGCACTACGTTTAACCAGAGCCCTATAAAACCTATGAGCACAAGTCAGAAATAGTGGACTACATAGGGAATAGGGTGCCATTTGAGGCACATGTATACACTCAACATGGAGCTACTGCCACTAAGCCAGTGCCATTTGCGACGAATCCGGAATAAAGTTTTCAGGACTTCCTGATGGATGGCTCTAATAGACCGAGGCAGCTACAAGTAGTAAAAGCATCATTATAGACCGAGGCAGCTACAAGTAGTAAAAGCATCATTATAGACCGAGGCAGCTACAAGTAGAAAGAGCATCATTATAGACCGAAGCAGCTACAAGTAGAAAGAGCATCATTATAGACTGAGGCAGCTACAAGTAGTAAAAGCATCATTATAGAACGAGGCAGCTACAAGTAGTAAAAGCATCATCATAGACCGAGGCAGCTACAAGTAGTAAAAGCATCATTATAGACCAAGGCAGCTACAAGTAGTAAAAGCATCATTATAGCCAAGGCAGCTACAAGTAGTAAAAGCATCATTATAGACCGAGGCAGCTACAAGTAGTAAAAGCATCATTATAGACCAAGGCAGCTACAAGTAGTAAAAGCATCATTATAGACCAAGGCAGCTACAAGTAGTAAAAGCATCATTATAGACCAAGGCAGCTAAAAGTAGTAAAAGCATCATTATAGACCAAGGCAGCTACAAGTAGTAAAAGCATCATTATAGACCAAGGCAGCTACAAGTAGTAAAAGCATCATTATAGACCAAGGCAGCTACAAGTAGTAAAATCATCATTATAGACCAAGGCAGCTACAAGTAGTAAAAGCATCATTATAGACCAAGGCAGCTAAAAGTAGTAAAAGCATCATTATAGACCAAGGCAGCTACAAGTAGTAAAAGCATCATCATAGACCAAGGCAGCTACAAGTAGTAAAAGCATCATTATAGACCGAGGCAGCTTCAAGTAGAAAGAGCATCATTTTAGACCAAGGCAGCTACAAGTAGAATTAACATCATTATAGACCAAGGCAGCTTCAAGTAGAAATAGCATCATTATAGACCAAGGCAGCTACAAGTAGAATTAACATCATTATAGACCAAGGCAGCTACAAGTAGAAAGAGCATCATTATAGACCAAGGCAGCTACAAGTAGAATTAACATCATTATAGACCAAGGCAGCTACAAGTAGAAAGAGCATCATTATAGACCAAGGCAGCTACAAGTAGAAAGAGCATCATTATAGACCATGGCAGCTACAAGTAGAAAGAGCATCATTATAGACCAAGGCAGCTACAAGTAGTAAAAGCATCATTATAGACCAAGGCAACTACAAGTAGTAAACGCATCATTATAGACCAAGGCAGCTACAAGTAGAATTAGCATCATTATAGACCAAGTTCACATACTCTTAGGTTGGAGTCATTAGAACTCGTTTTTCAACCACTCCACGCATGTCTTGTTAAACAAACTATAGTTTTGGCTAGTCATTTAGTACATCTACTTTGTGCATGACACAAGTCATTTTTCCAACAATTGTTTACAGACAGATTATGTCACGCTCGTCATAATGAGCGGACCAAGATGCAGCGTGGTATGTTTCCATCCTTTTATTTAGAAGAGAAACTTAAAGCACAGAAACAATAAAGTGAACATGTGACGCTACATGCAGTGCAGAAAGCAACTACACACAAACATAGTAAAGATCCCACAAATCACAATGGAAAAAATGCTACTAAAGTATGATCCCCAATTAGAGACAACGATAACCAGCTGCCTCTAATTGGGAATCATACAAATCACCAACATAGCAAATCAAACCTAGAACCCCACATAGAAAATATAAACTAGAACAAAAACCCCTAGTCACGCCCTGATCTACTCTATCATCAGCAGGTGACAGATTATTTCACTTATAATTCACTGTATCACAATTCCAGTGGGTCGGAAGTTTACATACACTAATTTGATGGTGCCTTTAAACAGCTTGGAAAATTCCAGAACATGATGTCATGGCTTTAGAAGCTTCTGATTGGCTAATTGACATAATTTTAGTCAATTGGAGGTGCACCTGTGGATGCATTTCAAGGCCTACCTTCAAAATAGATTGTAGACCTCCACAAGTCTGGTTTATTCTTGGGAGCAATTTCCAACCGCCTGAAGGTACCACGTTCATCTGTACAAACAATAGTACGCAAGTATAAACACCATGGGACCTCGCAGCCGTCATACCGCTCAGGAAGGAGATGCTTTCTGTCTCCTAGAGATGGATGGATCAGTAAACGGGTCTTCCAAATGGACAAGGACCCCAAGCCGACTTCCAAAGTTGAGGCAAAATGGCTTAAGAACAACAAAGTCAAGGTATTGGAGTGGCCATCACAAAGCCCTGACCTCAGTGGTGTGAAAAGTGCAAGTCAATCCCAGAACAACAGCAAAGGACCGTGTGAAGATGTCGGAGGAATCAGGTACAAACGAGTCCTATATCCACAGTAAAACCAGTCCTATATCGACATAACCTGAAAGGCCGCTCAGCAAGGAAGAAGCCACTGCTCTAAAACCACCATAAAAAAGCCAGACTACGGTTTGCAACTGCACATGGTGACAAAGATTGTACTTTTTGGAGAAATGTCCTCTGGTCTGATGAAACAAAAATAGAACTGTTTGGCCACAATGACCATCATTATGTTTGGAGGAAAAAGGGGGAGGCTTGCAAGCCGAAGAACGGCATCCCAACCGTGAAGCACGGGGGTGGCAGCATCATGTTGTGGGGGTGCTTTGCTGCAGGAGGGACTGCTGCACGTCACAAAATAGATGGCTTCATGAGGAGGGAAATGATGTGGATTTAATGAAGCAACATCTCAAGACTTCAGTCAGGAAGTTAAAGCTTGGTCGCAAATTGGTCTTCCAAATGGACAAGGACCCCGATCATACTTCCAAAGTTGTGGCAAAATGGCTTAAGGACAACAAAGTCACGGTATTGGAGTGGCCATCACAAAGCCCTGACCTCAGTCCTAGTTCTGTACTGTATGTAGAGTAATGTACAGTGTTTTGAGTACTGTTCTGCACTAGAGTGCTGTTTACAGAGTACTGTACTGTATGTATAGTAGTGTATTTAGAGTATTGAACTGTATTTAGAGTACTGAACTAACTGTATTTAGAGTACCGTATGTAGAGTACTGAACTGTATTTAGAGTACTGTACTGTAGAGTACTGAACTGTACTGTAGAGTACTGAACTGTATTTAGAGTACTGAACTGTATTTAGAGTACTGAACTGTATTTAGAGTACTGAACTGTATGTAGAGTACTGAACTGTATTTAGAGTACTGAACTGTAGAGTACTGAACTGTATTTAGAGTACTGAACTGTATTTAGAGTACTGAACTGTATTTAGAGTACTGAACTGTATTTAGAGTACTGAACTGTATTTAGAGTACTGAACTGTATTTAGAGTACTGAACTGTAGAGTACTGAACTGTATTTAGAGTACTGAACTGTATTTAGAGTACTGAACTGTATTTAGAGTACTGAACTGTATTTAGAGTACTGAACTGCATTTAGAGTACTGAACTGTATTTAGAGTACTGAACTGTATTTAGAGTACTGAACTGTATTTAGAGTACTGAACTGTATTTAGAGTACTGAACTGTATTTAGAGTACTGAACTGTATTTAGAGTACTGAACTGTATGTAGAGTACTGAACTGTATTTAGAGTACCGTATGTAGAGTACTGAACTGTATTTAGAGTACCGTATGTAGAGTACTGAACTGTATTTAGAGTACTGAACTGTAGAGTACTGTAATGTAGAGTTCTGCATTTAGAGTACTGAACTTTATTTAGAGTACTGTATGTAGAGTAATGTACTGTATGTAGTGTACTGTACTGTATGTTGTGTACTACATGTAGAGTACTGTATGTAGTGTACTGTACTGTAGAGTACTGTACTGTATGTCGAGTACTGTACGGTATGTAGAGCACTGTATGTGTTGTACTGTACTGTATGTAGAGTACTGTATGTGTTGTACTGTACTGTATGTAGAGTACTGTATGTGTTGTACTGTACTGTATGTGTTGTACTGTATGTAGAGTACTGTATGTGCTGTACTGTACTGTATGTGTTGTACTATATGTAGAGTACTGTATGTGTTGTACTGAATTGTAGAGTTCTCTATGTAGTGTACTGTACTGTAGAGTACTACATGTAGAGTACTGTATGTAGAGTACTACATGTAGAGTACTGTATGTAGAGTGCTACATGTAGAGTACTGTATGTAGAGTGCTACATGTAGAGTACTGTATGTAGAGTGCTACATGTAGAGTACTGTATGTAGAGTGCTACATGTAGAGGATCTGCGGGATCGTCTTGAGACCAGCCACCCGGACAGCTGATGAAACTGTGGGTTTGTCTGAGACCAGCCACCCGGACAGCTGATGAAACTGAGGAGCATGTTGTTACTTACAACCTCATGCTAATCACGTTAGCCTACGTTAGCACAACGTGCCGCAGGGGACACAGCGATCCTGAAGACGTTTCTGAGTAGCTTGTTGCACAACGAGGTGTAATATGAACCATGATGAATGGATATCAAAGCCGTCAGACATAAGTAGTTGTTTCCTGTTTCTCCGATGGCCCTCCTGTAGTTGTCGCTGGTGGGATTGAGTCCAGTGCTCAACGACGAAAACGGCCAAAATGGGTTCAACTGGCAACTGATTAGACATATAAATCAATGTTGAACATTAAAATAATCCAGGAGAAGTGACCCAATTCTGTACTAGAAAGGAATTTGATTTATTTTATTTTATTGTGTTTAAAATGTTCCAGTTGAGCTCCCAGTCCCTGGGAAGGTGGTGCACAAAACTGTACTGGTGTTACAACAAACTATGTAGTGTTTCAAACCATCTCAGGAAGACGCATTTCATTCATTTACTACTCCGGTCTGTCTCCGCCCTGCTACTCCTGTCTGTCTCCGCCCTGCTACTCCTGTCTGTCTCCGCCCTGCTACTCCTGTCTGTCTCCGCCCTGCTACTCCTGTCTGTCTCTGCCCTGCTACTCCTGTCTGTCTCCGCCCTGCTACTCCTGTCTGTCTCCGCCCTGCTACTCCTGTCTGTCTCCGCCCTGCTACTCCTGTCTGTCTCTGCCCTGCTACTCCTGTCTGTCTCCGCCCTGCCCCTGTCTGTCTCCGCCCTGCTACTCCTGTCTGTCTCTGCCCTGCTACTCCTGTCTGTCTCTGCCCTGCTACTCCTGTCTGTCTCTGCCCTGCTACTCCTGTCTGTCTCTGCCCTGCTACTCCTGTCTGTCTCTGCCCTGCTACTACTGTCTGTCTCTGCCCTGCTACTCCTGTCTGTCCCTACCCTGCTACTCCTGTCTGTCCCTGCCCTGCTAGTCCTGTCTGTCTCTGCCCTGCTAGTCCTGTCTGTCTCTACCCTGCTAGTCCTGTCTGTCTCTACCCTGCTACTCCTGTCTGTCTCTACCTCTACCCTAAGACACCAGTCAACCTGCCAACTGACTCTAACCACCACTAAGACACCAGTCAACCTGCCAACTGACTCTAACCACCACTAAGACACCAGTCAACCTGCCAACTGACTCTAACCACCACTAAGACACCAGTCAACCTGCCAACTGACTCTAACCACCACTAAGACACCAGTCAACCTGCCAACTGACTCTAACCACCACTAAGACACCAGTCAACCTGCCAACTGACTCTAACCACCACTAAGACACCAGTCAACCTGCCAACTGACTCTAACCACCACTAAGACACCAGTCAACCTGCCAACTGACTCTAACCACCACTAAGACACCAGTCAACCTGACAACTGACTCTAACCACCACTAAGATACCAGTCAACCTGCCAACTGACTCTAACCACCACTAAGACACCAGTCAACCTGCCAACTGACTCTAACCACCACTAAGACACCAGTCAACCTGCCAACTGACTCTAACCACCACTAAGACACCAGTCAACCTGCCAACTGACTCTAACCACCACTAAGACACCAGTCAACCTGCCAACTGACTCTAACCACCACTAAGACACCAGTCAACCTGCCAACTGACTCTAACCACCACTAAGACACCAGTCAACCTGCCAACTGACTCTAACCACCACTAAGACACCAGTCAACCTGCCAACTGACTCTAACCACCACTAAGACACCAGTCAACCTGCCAACTGACTCTAACCACCACTAAGACACCAGTCAACCTGACCACTGACTCTAACCACCACTAAGACACCAGTCAACCTGACCACTGACTCTAACCACCACTAAGACACCAGTCAACTGACTGTGCACAGGGATTATTAACTAACTGGACAGTCTAAAAACTATATCCATGTTGGTCTGACTGTCCAATGGACCCACAGTATATTGATACAGAGTTTTTGACTATTTCAAAAATAATAGTGTTTTACTCAAACCACCCAGGGGGCAGATCGGAATCCTCCGTATGTTTGGATCCCCTGATCCACAACTCCTGCTCGTTTATAATCATATTTCATGTGTTGTGCATCAAGTTCATAGTGCCATGTCTCATTATAGAACTATCAATAAATCATGACGACTTGACTTGTCAATATTTCAATAGGATTCTCTTTAGTCTGTCAGCTCGCCTCATGAGACTGTAGCAGTGTAGACTACACTGTAATACCTGGGAGGGAACCTCATAACAGGGAGGGAACCTCACGCCTGGGAGAGAACATCAAGCCTGGGAGGGAACCTCACAACGCAGAGGGAACGTCACGCCTGGGAGGGAACCTCACGCCTGGGAGGGAACCTTACAACGCAGAGTGAACGTCACGCCTGGGAGGGAACCTCACAACGCAGAGGGAACCTCACAACGCAGAGGGAACGTCACGCCTGGGAGGGAACCTAATGCCTGGGAGGGAACCTCACGCCTGGGAGGGAACCTCACGCCTGGGAGGGAACCTCACAACGCAGAGTGAACGTCACGCCTGGGAGGGAACCTCACAACGCAGAGGGAACCTCACAACGCAGAGGGAACGTCACGCCTGGGAGGGAACCTAATGCCTGGGAGGGAACCTCACGCCTGGGAGGGAACCTCACGCCTGGGAGGGAACCTCACAACGCAGAGGGAACGTCACGCCTGGGAGGGAACCTCACGCCTGGGAGGGAACCTCACGCCTGGGAGGGAACGTCATGCCTGGGAGGGAACGTCATGCCTGGGAGGGAACGTCATGCCTGGGAGGGAACCTCATGCCTGGGAGGGAACCTCATGCCTGGGAGGGAACCTCACGCCTGGGAGGGAACCTCATGCCTGGGAGGGAACCTCACAACGCAGAGGGAATCTCATAACTCAGAATTGATCTTTTCTATCTTGTTTTGTTTCTACTCTCTCCATTCTGCAAGGCTGTAAAGAGAGAATCAATCACATCGGGATAATTGAATCCGTATTTAAATGCCGTCTCCCAGTCCACTCAAGTGATTCTTTACCGTACGCTGACAGCTGAGCCTCTTCAGGATGATTTCACTAAAGGATGGGAGGGAGGTGACAGATGACACCAGCATTGTGTCCGCATCTCAAATGACACCCTTTATTTCCTGTCCACGACACACATTGTACCCAGAGCATGATGGGTAGTCGTACCGTCAAACTCCAAACATCCTAAAGTAGTGCATCAGAAAGGGAATCAGGGTTCTGTTCAGGATGCGAACGTTGCCTCTCTCTCTTCTATTCTCCATTTCTGTGTAAATAGCTGATCTGTGGGTAAAAAAAAAACAGCTGGTTGAAGAGGAGACGCTTAATCAAAGAGAAGTGCCTCGTCATCTGGGCTAATTTGATTGACTGGTTCCCTCCGCCGCGTCTCTCTGGAGAAGAAGGTTCTTCAAATGATTACATGGTATAGATGAAGGCTGCCTAAGGGAATAATAGTAGTATAAACATATAGAGTATATCTCTTACACGGAAAAACAAGAAGAGGCCTTTGACCTGTAACATTTACATTTTAGTCGTTGAGCAGACAGTCTTCTCCAGAGTGACTAACAGGAGCCTGTACGGTTAAGTGCCTTGCTCAAGGGCACATGAAGAGATTTTCACCTGGTCGGCTTGGGGGATTTGAAACAGCGACTATAACGAGCCCAACGCTGTTAAGCTCTAGGATCCCTGCTGCCCATGTAATACATCCGCATATGCTGTATCTCTCTCTCTCTGGCCCAGCTGATTGGTCCTATGGGTCTCTCTCTCTGGCCCAGCTGATTGGTCCTATGGGTCTCTCTCTCTCTCTCTCTCTCTCTCTCTCTCTCTGGCCCAGCTGATTGGTCCTATGGGTCTCTCTCTCTCTGGCCCAGCTGATTGGTCCTATGGGTCTCTCTCTCTCTCCCTCTCTCTGGCCCAGCTGATTGGTCCTATGGGTCTCTCTCTGATTGGTCCTCTCTCTGGCCCAGCTGATTGGTCCTATGGATCTCTCTCTGATTGGTCCTATGGGTGGTCCAGCTGATTGGTCCTATGGGTCTCTCTCTCTCTGGCCCAGCTGATTGGCCCAGCTGATTGGTCCTATGGGTCTCTCTCTCTCTCTCTGGCCCAGCTGATTGGTCCTATGGGTCTCTCTCTCTCTCTGGCCCAGCTGATTGGTCCTATGGGTCTCTCTCTCTCTCTCTCTGGTCCAGTTGATTGGTCCTATGGGTCTCTCTCTCTGGTCCAGGGTCTGGCCCAGCTGATTGGTCCTATGGGTCTCTCTCTCTGGCCCAGCTGATTGGTCCTATGGGTCTCTCTCTCTCTGGCCCAGCTGATTGGTCCTATGGCCCAGATTGGTCTGATTGGTCCTATGGGGGTCTCTCTCTCTGGCTGATTGGTCCAGCTGATTGGTCCTATGGGTCTCTCTCTCTCTCCTATGGGTCTCTCTCTCTGGCCCAGCTGATTGGTCCTATGGGTCCTCTCTCTCTCTCTGGCCCAGCTGATTGGTCCTATGGGTCTCTCTCTCTCTCTCTGGCCCAGCTGATTGGTCCTATGGGTCTCTCTCTCTCTCTCTGGCCCAGCTGATTGGTCCTATGGATCTCTCTCTCTGGTCCAGCTGATTGGTCCTATGGGTCTCTCTCTCTCTCTGGCCCAGCTGATTGGTCCTATGGGTCTCTCTCTCTCTCTCTGGCCCAGCTGATTGGTCCTATGGGTCTCTCTCTCTCTCTCTGGCCCAGCTGATTGGTCCTATGGGTCTCTCTCTCTCTCTCTGGTCCAGTTGATTGGTCCTATGGGTATCTCTCTGGTCCAGCTGATTGGTCCTATGGGTCTCTCTCTCTGGCACAGCTGATTGGTCATATGGGTCTCTCTCTCTCTCTCTGGTCCAGCTGATTGGTCCTGTGGGTCTCTCTCTGGTCCAGCTGATTGGTCCTGTGGGTCTCTCTCTCTCTCTCTCTGGCCCAGCTGATTGGTCCTATGGGTCTCTCTCTCCCTCTGGCCCAGCTGATTGGTCCTATGGGTCTCTCTCTCCCTCTGGCCCAGCTGATTGGTCCTATGGGTCTCTCTCTCTCTCTCTGGTCCAGTTGATTGGTCCTATGGGTCTCTCTCTGGTCCAGCTGATTGGTCCTGTGGGTCTCTCTCTCTCTCTCTCTGGCCCAGCTGATTGGTCCTATGGGTCTCTCTCTCTCTCTCTGGCCCAGCTGATTGGTCCTATGGGTCTCTCTCTCTCTGGCCCAGCTGATTGGTCCTATGGGTCTCTCTCTCTCTCTCTCTCTCTCTGGTCCAGTTGAGCTGATTGGTCCTATGGGTCTCTCTCTGGGCCCAGCTCCAGCTGATTGGTCCTATGGGTGGGCTCTATGGGTCTCTCTCTCCCAGCTGATTGGTCCTCTGGCCCAGCTGATTGGTCCTATGGGTCTCTCTCTCTCTGGCCCATGGGTCTATGGGTCTCTCTCTCTCTCTGGCCCAGCTGATTGGTCCTATGGGTCTCTCTCTCTCTCTCTCCCCCAGCTGATTGGTCCTATGGGTCTCTCTCTCTCTCTGGTCCAGCTGATTGGTCCTATGGGTCTCTCTCTCTCTCTGGCCCAGCTGATTGGTCCTATGGGTCTCTCTCTCTCTCTGGTCCAGCTGATTGGTCCTATGGGTCTCTCTCTCTCTCTGGCCCAGCTGATTGGTCCTATGGGTCTCTCTCTCTCGCTCTCTCTCTGATGATTAGTGGATTGGTGTAATCTGGTGGGATGGGAACGTTGCTTTCAGTAATCCAATCTCATAAGATCACGGATTTCGTCGAGGACAGACTGATAGGGAGCGAGGACAGACTGATAGGGAGCGAGGACAGACGGATAGGGAGCGAGGACAGACGGATGATTAGTGGATTGGTGTAATCTGGTGGGAGGACAGACTCTCATAAGATAGGGAGCGAGGACAGACGGATAGGGAGCGAGGACAGACGGATAGGGAGCGAGGACAGACTGATAGGGAGCGAGGACAGACGGATAGGGAGCGAGGACAGACGGATAGGGAGCGAGGACAGACGGATAGGGAGCGAGTACAGACGGATGCCTTTTATCAATTATTCAAATAGTTCAGCAGTGTTATCAAGTATTCAAGCAGTTCAGCAGTATTACCTAATTATTCAAGCAGTATTACCTAATTATTCAAGCAGTATTACCTAATTATTCAAGCTGTTCAGCAGTATTACCTAATTATTCAAGCAGTATTACCTAATTATTCAAGCAGTATTACCTAATTATTCAAGCAGTATTACCTAGTTATTCAAGCAGTATTACCTAATTATTCAAGCAGTATTACCTAATTATTCAAGCAGTATTACCTAATTATTCAAGCAGTATTACCTAATTATTCAAGCAGTATTACCTAATTATTCAAGCAGTATTACCTAATTATTCAAGCAGTATTACCTAGTTATTCAAGCTGTTCAGCAGTATTACCTAGTTATTCAAGCAGTTCAGCAGAGTTACCTAATTGTTCAAGCAGTTCAGCATTATTACCTAGTTATTCAAGCAGTATTACCTAGTTATTCAAGCAGTTCAGCAGAGTTACCTAATTGTTCAAGCAGTTCAGCATTATTACCTAGTTATTCAAGCAGTATTACCTAGTTATTCAAGCAGTATTACCTAGTTATTCAAGCAGTTCAGTAGAGTTACCTAATTATTCAAGCAGTTCAGCAGTGTTCATTCATTATTCAAACATGGTCTTTGGGCTGTAACGATTTTCATTGGTGGAAGAAAGACCAAAGCGCAGCTTGGGACGTGTTCATGATGCCTTTAATAAACTCAACTACAAATGAACAAGAGAATGAAGGAAAACTGAAACAGTCCCGTATGGTGAAAACACTGAAACAGAACATAATCAAAATGGGAAAACAGGCTACCTAAGTATGGTTCTCAATCAGAGACACCGATAGACAGCTGCCTCTGATTGAGAACCATACCAGGCCAAACACATAGAAAAAGAAAACCTAGACCTACAACAAAGAATACGCACTCACATCACACCCTGACCAAACTAAAAATAGAAACGTACAATCTTCGGTCAGGGCGTGACATGTGCAGAGATAGGGATTTCTAAATGGTAATCATGCTTTACATGCTTTGCATACTGTCCAACCTCTTTTAAAATATAAAATGTGAATCTTCTTCATTAGCAGTTCTGTAAAGGACTAAGACAACATGAATGGAAACACACATGTAACAAAACATTAAGTACACCTGTTCTTCCCATGACATAGAATGACCAGGTACATTCAGGTATTCAGGTAAAAGCCATGATGGAGTCGACATGACATCATCTCTTTTGAAACCCTTTGACACCTTGTGGGGCCCCGGGGCCCCTAGGTATTGAGGCTGTTCTGAGGGGGCTGCAACTCAATACTAGGAAGGTGTGCTTAATGTTTAGTAGACAAAGTGTATGTTTCCCAAATGAAAGAGGGAAATAGAAGAGAGGGAGAGCAAAAGAAAAGCAGTTTGGAGATGAAGAGCAACCAAAGAGAGAAAGAGCAAGAGCGTGAGACAGAGAGAGAGAATGATCTGAGAGACAAGGCAAGAAGGGCCTTCTATTCCATCAAAAGGAACATAAAATTCAACATACCAATTAGGATCTGGCTAAAAAAATACTTGATTCAGTCATAGAGCCCATTGCCCTTTATGGTTGTGAGGTCTGGGGTCCGCTCACCAACCAAGACTTTACAAAATTGGACAAACAGCAAATTGAGACTCTGCACGCAGAATTCTGCAAACAACTTCCTCTGTGTACAATGTAGAACACCAAATAATGCATGCAGAGCAGAATTAGGCCGATACCCACTAATTATCAAAATCCAGAATTCTACAAACACCTAAAAGGAAGTGATTCACAAACCTTCCATAACAAAGCCTGCAGAGAGGTGAACCTGGAGAAGAGTCCCCTAAGCAAGCTGGTCTTGGGGCTTGTAACGGCTTTCGTCTGGTGAAGGAGAAGCGGACCAAAATGCAGCGTGGTGGTTATTGATGTTCTTTAATTAAGAGGAACTCGACATGAAATAACTAACAATACAACGAACGAACGAAAACCTAAACAGTCCTATCTGGTGTAGAGACAGGAACAATCACCCACAAACACACAGTGAAACCCAGGCTACCTAAATATGGTTCCCAATCAGAGACAATGACTAACACCTACCTCTGATTGAGAACCATATCAGGCCAAACACAGAAACAGACAAACTAGACATACAACATAGAATGCCCACTCAGATCACACCCTGACCAACCAAAACATAGAAACATACAAAGCAAACTATGGTCAGGGTTTGACAGGGCTCTCTGTTCACAAACACACCCCACAGAGCCCCAGGACAACATGGGAAACATGTGTTTAAAATGCCCAGGAAAGTGAAATAGATAATAAACAAAAGTGAAATAAACAATACAAATTAACAGTAAATATTACTCACAAAAGTTCCAAATTAATAAATGTATTTCAAATGTCATATGTCTAGATTCAGTGTTCTTATGATGTGCAAAATAGTGCTTCGCTTAGGAAGTGCAGCTCAGTTTCCACCTCATTTTGTGGGCAGTGTGAACATAACCTGTCTTCTCTTGAGAGCCAGGTCTGCCTCCGATGGTCTTTCTCAATAGCAAGGCTATGCTCACTGAGTCTGTGCATAGTCAAAGATGTCCTTAATGTTAATCCATCACAGTGGTCAGGTATTCTGCCACTGTGTACTCTCTGTTTAGGGTCAGTCACAGTGGTCAGGTATTCTGCCACTGTGTACTCTCTGTTTAGGGTCAGTCACAGTGGTCAGGTATTCTGCCACTGTGTACTCTCTGTGTAGGGTCAGTCACAGTGGTCTGGTGTTCTGCCACAGTGTACTCTCTGTTTAGGGCCAGTCACAGTGGTCAGGTATTCTGCCACAGTGTACTCTCTGTTTAGGGCCAGTCACAGTGGTCAGGTATTCTGCCACTCTCTGTTTAGGGTCAGTCACAGTGGTTAGGTAGTCTCTCTGTTGAGGACCAAGTTTTTGTTTTCACATTATTTGGTTGGGTCTAAATGTGTTGCTGTCTGTGGGGTCTGTTTGTGTTTGTGATTTGGATATTTAGTGGGAATTGGCCTAATTCTGCTCTGTATGCATTACTTGGTGTTACATGTTGTACACTGAGGATATTTTAGCAGAATTCTGCATGCAGAGTCTCAATTTTGGTCTTTGTCCGATTTTGTGAAATCTTGATTTTGTGAGCAGACCTCAGACCTCACAACAATTTAGGGCAATGGGTTCTGTACCTAATTTATGATTTTTTTGCCAGGTCCTAAATGGTATGTCAAATTTCATATTCCTTTTGATGGCATAGAAGGCCCTTCTTGCCTTGTCTCTCAGATCGTTCACAGCTTTGTGGAAGTTACCTGTGGCACTGATGTTTAGTCCGAGGTAGGTATAGTTTTGTGTGATCTAGGGCAATGGTGTCTAGATGGAATTTGTATTTGTGGTCCTGGCAACTGGACCTTTTTTGGAACGCCAATATTTTTGTTTTTGTTAATTAGGTTGTGCAGGGTGAATACATGGTCCGTTGTACAGTGATTTGGTAAAAAAGCCAATTTGACATTTGCTCAGTATACTGAAGTAATGTATGAGTCTGCTGTTAATGAAAATGCACAGGATTTTCCCAAGGTTGCTGTTGACACTCTCTCTCTCTCTCACTCTCTCTCACACTCTCTGTATCTCTCTGGTGTGCCTGTGTTGGACTGGGAGACAGAGGAGTGCTAGTGAGAGTCTGCAAACTAGCTAATGAGAACAACTCCACCTTGTGGAGACAGCAATGAGACAACACATACTTTAAATAGACATGCAGAGAAACCAGACCACAGCTATGTGTCACCTTCCTAAAAAGATGTGTGCTCTGTTCTCATTAAAGGCACATATCTTCAATAATTTGTAGAATTTTAGGTTACTTAGGCTCTGATCAAAGGGGATAAAAGGCTCTGGTCAAAAATAGTGCACTGTATAGGGACTAGGGTTCCATTTGGGATGCAGAAGCCGTGTCACAATTCTTAAAAAGTACACCTCTATGGTGCAAAACATTTTGGGGAAATTTGGTAAAGTTTCCAGAACGTTGCAAACCTTTTCCAAGCACACTTCTACTCTCTAGTCTAGAGTAAATCAAGTTGAGACAGTTACTTATTTTTTTATAGATGAAGAAATGCAGCAAAATTTGAATAATGCTTTTATGCATTTTCATGTAAAAATATTTCCACAGACAGTTAACTGTAGAGCAGAGGCCTTCAGAGAACTTAATCAATTTCCAAATGACTGATTGGGGGATAATAAAGATACTACAGATTCTAGATTCTTCTCTTAACTCCTAAGTGTAATAAAATGCAGGGTTTGAAACATAACCGAGAACCAAAAAATAACTATTTTTCAAAGAACAGAATCAGAACCAGGAACTAAAGTGATCTATACTGTTCTGGAACAAAACCGTTATTTAAAAAAAAACATAACTGTAGCCTACTGATGTCACAAGCCCCTCCCCCGCCGAAACATACTGTAGCTGTACCCTACTGGCTTCACAAGTTGTGATTCAGAAAGTTTGGAGAGAGATTGTTGAATTTATTATGGATTTATTTTGGATAAATGAAGAAACAATATCATTTTAAATAGAATTGTATCTAGGTAATCTTATACTTATACTGTTTTATAAGTGATTGACAATATGAGTTCATAAGAAGGGATTGTGTGACAGGACAAGGAGTAATAAAAAGTTAATGAACACCATTCCAACTGGCAGGAACAAATGGGTTGTAGACTGTGTAAACACATAAGGTCGTGAGCCTATGGTTGACCCAACTGAAACTTAGCTCTGGGGTTTTTAGATAAGGCATTGAGTGCATTCCTAGGTTTCTTTTTCTTTTTAACTGTCAGTTCAGTGGTGATTGATAATGTTGAGTGGTCAAAAGTTATCTGGGAGTGTGTTAGTAAGTTAGAATGAACTTTTCACCTTACTTTGTCCCAGTCGAGAGGTGATTCTGTTAAAGCAGTAAAATTACGTCATGATCTGTATATAAACTGCTGTACGTGTTTAAGTGGTAGCGCACTCCGAGAATAAATTCTATTACCTATTATTTAAAGACTGGTCTGCGTCTATTTTATGCAAACAAGAAATCTTACAAATTCTCATAAAATAGATTAAGGGCTTCAATTGATGAAATTAAATTATACTGTTAGAGATTCTGTTAGAGAAGAAGAAGAAGGAATTGACTTTTTCAATTCTAGTTAATAACCTTTCTATGGGCTCACACACATGGTTATGGGCCTAATAAAAGAAAACACCTGTACCATGTCAGATATAGAGTTTTGAGTTTGAAAACTAATATTACTGTAAGGGGTGCGTACTGGTGGCAGACAAGTCAGACGCAGGAGAGCAAAAACTGTGTTTCCAACAGTTTAATAGTAAAAACCACCGGATAACAGAACAATAAATGGGTACAAAACCCGACGCACACCAGACATAACGAACACTTACAATATACAATACCGGACAAGGACATGTGGGGAACAGAGGGTTAAATACACAACATGGAATTGATGGAATTGAAACCAGGTGTGTGGGAAGACAAGACAAAACAAATGGAAAATTAAAGGTGGATCGGCGATGGCTAGAAGACTGGTGACGTGGACCGAACAAGGAGAGGGACCGATTTCGGAGGAAGTCGTGACAATTACACTTTATATACAGAAATATAACTAAACCGTTTGACATAGAAACACAGGAACTTCTTCTCCTTTTTAAAAATAATAATAATCATGTTTATTAATTATGGAAAGAATATTAATAACATGATGACTTTTAATGACTTTAATATTCAAAAAAAGTCCACAGACCCTAAAAAGGCTTTCAGAGCCATAATTGACTCAATGGGTTTTTGTCTCCGGACCGACTCACTACCACAGTCATACTCTGGACCTAGTTTAGTCCTGTGAAATAAATGTTGTGGATAACAAATCCTCTTAATCCTGGACTATTGGAAAACCATTTTATTAAGTTTGCAATCGCAACAAATAATCAACTCAGACCCAAACCAAGGATCATCAAAAGCCGTTTCAATAAATTCTCGGTCAACACAAAGATTCCTAGATAGCTTTCAAGAGTCCCTCCACCTACCCAAGGACGTCAGAGTACACAAATCAGTTAACCACCTAACTGAGGAACTCAATTCAACCTTGCGTAATACCCTAGATGCAGTCACACCCCTAAAAACCTCTTTGAATCTGCGTATTTCACCAAAGGTCAGTTGTCCTGAGTCTGCAAAGAACTGCCACGACCTAGGATCAATGGAGACACTCAAGTTTGTTCAATGCTGTATCTCTTGACACATTGATGAATGAAGTCAAACTAAATGCTGCATACTGCACCCTATTCCAACTAAACTACTGAAAGATATACTTCCTGTAGCTGCCCTCCTATGTTAAATATAATAATAATAGATAGTTCCACCGGATGTGTACCAAACTCACTAAAAGTGGCAGAATTAAAAACCTTTCTTGAAAAAGCCAAACCTTGACCCAGAAAATATAAAAAACTAATCAGCCTATATCGAATCTCCCATTCCTCTCGAAACTTTAAAAAAAAGCTGTTGCATGGCAACTCATTGCCTTCCTGAAAACAAATAATGTATTTGTCGTGGCAATTTACAGTGTTACCAAATGATGAGGGAGCAAATCACACACCAGTCAGAGTTATACTTAAACTTCAACTTTAATAATTTACATTTACATTTAAGTCATTTAGCAGACGCTCTTATCCAGAGCGACTTACAAATTGTAATAATAATTAATAATAATTAAGCTTTTGCAATAGCATTTGTCTTTCAACATTTCAGTATCTCTAATGAAAAGTTGAGAGTGGTCAACATAATGGCAACTGAGATCTTTTATAGCAAAGATCCACCCCTAGTCAACATGACAAACCACAGATAACAGGAACTGTTCACAAAATAAAGACTTACTTGAGAGAGGAGTATCCCATAGCCAGATAGCATTCGCTATGAATTATCGTTCAGTTTGGTCTCTAAAACGAGATTCTCATCTCGTCCCTGGTACTTCATAGTACAACAACATTACCTCATTATCTGGAATGCTCTTTAGGCTTTACTGGCCAAAGACATCATAAATCTCCTCTGTCAGTGCTATCTCATAGAGACCCATCCTCAGTGGAACACTGAACACACAATAGTCGACAGTTTATATTCGGTCGATTAAAACAACCATTCTAATGCAATACAAAGATTATAAAATGATCTTACAAGCACTATAACATAATCTCGCAATTTTCCACGACAGTATATGAAACGTTTCAATCGGCTGTAGACCCTATCGTAGCACTGAGATTGCACTCGTGAAGGTGATAAATTACCTTTTAATGGAGTCAGACCAAGGCTCTGCATCTGTCCTCGTGCTCCTAGACCGTAGTGCTGCTTTTGACAAGTTCTTGCCTGATTTAGATATTATCTGTCGGAAAGATATCAGTTTGTCTCTGTAGATTGTTTGTCCTTTGACAAATCAATTGTACCTTTCGGCATTCCTCAAGGTTCTGTTTTAGGACCACTATTGTTTCCATTATATACTCTACCTCTTGGTGATGTCATTCAGAAACACATTTCGGTTAAACTTGGTGAAGCCCTAAAATTGCCTACCCTGGAGACCTTTGTTTCAGACATAATGAAGTGGATGATGGCAAATGTTTTACTTTTAACCTCTTACACTTATGGTGGCGCTATTTCACTTTTGGAAGAAAAACGTTCCCGTTTTAAACAAGATATTTTGTCACAAAAAGATGCTCGACTATGCATATAATTGCTACTGTTCGAAAGAAAACACTCTGACGTGTCCAGAAATACAAATATCTTCTCTGTGCGTGCCCTTTAACGTGAGCTTCAGGCAAAACCAAGATGACTTGGCATCCAGGAAATGACAAGGATTTTTGAGGCTCTGTCTTTCATGATCTCCTTATATGGCTGTGAACGCAAGAGGAATGAGTCTGCCCTTTCTGTCGTTTCCCCAAGGTGTCTGCAGCATTGTGACGTATTTGTAGGCAGATCGTTGGAAGATTGACCATAAGAGACCACATTTACCACGTGTCCGCCCGGTGTCCTGCGCCGAAATTGGTGCGCAAAAGTCACCTGCCAGTATTTTTCCATGGGGCACAGAGAGAGAAGCAAGCTTCCATGAACTGCATGTCAATGAAGAGATATGTGAAAAAACACCTTGAGGATTGAATCCAAACAACGTTTGCCATGTTTCGGTCGATATTATCTAGTTAATCCGGAAAAAGTTTCACGTTGTAGGTGACTGCATTTTCGGTTCGTTTCGGTAGCCAGGCGCAATGTAGAAAACGGAACGATTTCTCCTACACACAGACGCTTTCAGGAAACACTGCGCATTTGGTATGTGGCTGGGAGTCTCCTCATTGAAACATCAGAAGCTCTTCAAAGGTAAATTATTTTATTTATTTGGTTATCTGGCTTTTGTGAAAATGTTGCGTGCTACATGCTACACAAAATGCTATGCTAGCTTTGCATACTCTTACACAAATTAGTCAATTTCTATGGTTCAAAAGCATATTTTGAAAATCTGAGATGACAGTGTTGTTAAGAAAAGGCTAAGCTTGAGAGCAAACGCATTATTTTAATTTTATTTGCGATTTTCAGAAATCGTTAACGTTGCGTTATGCTAATGAGCCTGAGGCTTAGTCACAATCCCGGATCCGGGATGGGGAGTTTCAAGAGGTTAAACCCGGACAAAATGCTCTAGGTCCCAAGAAGCAAAGAGATCTGCTGTTGGATCTGACAGTTAATCTTGATAGTTGTAGAGTCGTCTCAAATAAAACTGTGAAGGACCTCCGTGTTAAAATGGACCCTGATCTCTCTTTTGAAAAACATGTTTTTTCCATCTTCATAACTTTGCAGAAATCTATAACTTTTGTCTAAAAATTATGCAGAAAAGCTAATCCATGCTTTTGTCACTTCTAGATTAGACTACTGCAATGCTCTACTCCCCGGCTACCCGGATAAAGCACTAAATTAACTTTGATCATACTGTATTACTTTAGTGCCTCTAGGGTACATCTCTGCTGGTCATCTATGAACGTTTCAACATCTTGAAGAACGATCTGGCCATAATGCCCGTGCTTCTACATCTGCATTGCTTGCCGTTTGGGGTTTTATGCTGGGTTTCTGTACAGCACTTTGTGACATATGCTGATGTAAAAAGGGCTTCATAAATACATTTGATTGATTGATTAAAAGTACTTACTCTTCAACTGTCTATAAACCTCTGTCATTTCATCTGCTTCTGAGCACCAATATAACAGGAACTCTGCCTGAATTAATGGATTATTTTAACGAGCAGAGACGCTTACAGAGGTGATGAAAACCGTGAGCCAGTGATCGAGAGAGAGAAAGAGCAGGTAAAAAGAGAGGGAAGGAAAGAGACTGAAAGACGGAAGAAGAGAGACACAGATGGAAGGAGAGAGACAAACAGGGAAGGAGAGAAACTGCAAGAGGGAAAGAGAGAGAGACAGAGGGAAGAGACAGACAGAGGGAAGGAGACCGACAGAGAGAGAGAGAGAGAGAGAGAGAGAGAGAGAGACCAGGTGTGAAACAGGAAAGGGTCTCAAGGGATATGCTAATTTGTTATAGTGCAGACCCAACTCAGTCGATTAAATTAATCAAAACAGGAACATTTGACATTTTGTTTGAAATTTTAAAGGACATTTTCCCAACAGAGAAGTGTCCTACTGTGTGCTGCCTATATCCCACCTATAGAATCCACATACTTTAATGACAACATCTTCTCCATCCTAGAGGAGGAGATCAATCATTTCCAGGCCCAGGGACATGTTCTAGTCTGCGGTGACCTAAATGAACTGGACAAGAGCCTGAAACTTTTAGCAAACAGGGGGACGAACACCTGCCCCCCCCCCCTCCGCCCCCCTCCCCCCAGACACAATTTCGACAACATAACCAACAAAAAATGGGTCAGAACTCCTGCAGCTCTTTCGGAAGCTAGTCCATAGTCAATAAATGATTTTGAGGGGACTTTTTCGGCAGGTACATCTATAGCTCATCTCTTGGCAGTAGTACAGTAGAAGACTTTATACCGTACGACAGACAGACCAAATATACACCCTGCACACACCCTTATTGACAAACAAACAAAACCAATCTTTTCATGGTTTGTTGATAAAATTTAAAAAAGTTTGACTCAATCTGTCATGAGGGTCTGCTAAACAAATTGATGGACAGGACCATTTCAGTAAACGGGTCATATTTGCGGGTCACAGGAGAGACGTTTGAACATAAATATTATTTTTTTAAATCAAAATGCGTTTTTTTGGGGCAGAAATGCATTCTGGAACATCTGAACTTTCATGTGCCTTAATAACAAACGTGTATGCCATCTGTGAAATTTAATTAAACTTAAATTATGAGCCTAGTTGGTTTAGCCACAGAAAAATCCCGAAACTGTCCCGTTAGCGATGATTGGTTGATATATTTAAGTGGGCTGGACATGCGGAGAGATGAGTTTGGAAAAAATAATAAGGAAAGACAGCCTGGTCAACAGCATATATATGTTTACCTTTATTTAACTAGGCAGGTCAGTTAAGAACAAATTCTTATTTTCAATGACGGCCTGGGAACAGTGGGTAAACTGCCTTGTTCAGGTGCAGAATGACAGATTTGTACCTTGTCAGCTCAGGGGTTTGAACTTGCAACCTTCCGGTTGTTCTTAACTGACTTGCCAAGTTAAAATAACGATAGAATAAATCAATCAAGAGACAGAACCATTACCCATGGTTTCCTGACAACCAGAATGTCAAGTGGACAGGACATGAGTCCTGTGTCCAACTGTCAATTGTGTCAACAAAGAATAATTAGGTAAATCATACATTTAAGTGTGTTAGTTAGACATTTGAAATCAGAGGGGGTTTTCAGATCATTCCCATTTGAGCTAACAGCCATCAAAACAGGGTCATCTGCAGTTATTTGTTGAGTGAGCTGAGAAGGAACCTGGCCAACCACGTGAGAGGAGAGCAGACTGATTGATAAAATATTGATTTTGGCCGTTACTCTTATAGCCCATAGAAATGCATTGAATAAAAAACATGTACAATCAGAAAGTGTCTGTCCTAAATATAGGATGTAAAAAAAACTAATAAAAACAAAATAAATATATATATATATAAATATATATATACAGTATATACATTATCAGTCAAGGGTTTGGACACAACTACTTATTCAAGAGTTGTATTATTTTCTACATTGAGGAATAATAGTGAAGACATCAAAACTATGAAATAACACATATGGAATCATGTATTAACCAACAAAGGTATTAAACAAATGAAAAAATATATTTGAAATTCTCCAAATTGCCACCTTTTGCCTTGACGACAGCTTTGCAGACTTTTAGCATTCTCTCTCTCTACGGTGTCCACATATCGATTTATAAGTGATAACATCAGAACCATGCATGTCTCCAAAACAGGTGACTTTACATCTAAGAGGTTATATATATATATATATAATACTTTTTAATGGCCCCTTGTTTGGCTCCTGAAACAGACCTCTAATGTGTCTACTAAGCACAACATAAACACTAACCTTCAAAGTCTCCTCTCCTGTCCTCTCCCCTCCTCTCACCTCCTCTCCTCTCCTCCTCCTCCTCCCCTGTCCTCTCCCCTCCTCTCACCTCCTCCCCCTCATATTCTCTCTCCTCCCTTCCTTTCCTCTCACCTCACCTCACCTCACCTCACCTCTCCTTTCCTCTCCTCTCAACTCCTCTCCTCTCAACTCCTCTCCTCTCAACTCATCTCCTCTCCTCTCCTCTCAAATCCTCTCCTCCTACTCCTTTCGAGTAGAATGGAAGGAAGATTTGATTGAATAATAATTAGAAGGAGGATCGATTGATTGATTGATTGATAGATTGGTTGGTTGTTTTGTTTGACATTTTCTGGCCTGTTGGCAGGGGTCAAAAGTAGTAAACTATATTTGTATGTTTGTACTGTGAAAGGACGTCCCCAGTGTACTGTATGTTTGTACTGTGAAAGGACACATGCACTGTATGTTTGTACTGTGAAAGGGTCCATTGTCCCCAGTGTACTGTATGTTTGTACTGTGAAAGTACTGTATGTTTGTACTGTGAAATGATCCAATGTCCCCAGTGTACTGTATGTTTGTACTGTGAAATGATCCATTGTCCCCAGTGTACTGTATGTTTGTACTGTGAAAGGACACATTGTCCCCAGTGTACTGTATGTTTGTACTGTGAAAGGATCATTGTTCCAAGTGTACTGTATGTTTGTACTGTGAAAGGACACATTGTCCCCAGTGTACTGTATGTTTGTACTGTGAAAGGACACATTGTCCCCAGTGTACTGTATGTTTGTACTGTGAAAGGACACATTGTCCCCAGTGTACTGTATGTTTGTACTGTGAAAGGGTCCATTGTCCCCAGTGTACTGTATGTTTGTACTGTGAAAGGACACATTGTCCCCAGTGTACTGTATGTTTGTACTGTGAAAGGACACATTGTCCCCAGTGTACTGTATGTTTGTACTGTGAAAGGATCATTGTCCCCAGTGTACTGTATGTTTGTACTGTGAAAGTACTGTATGTTTGTACTGTGAAAGGACACATTGTCCCCAGTGTACTGTATGATTGTTCTGTGAAAGGACACATTGTCCCCAGTGTACTGTATGTTTGTACTGTGAAAGGGTCCATTGTCCCCAGTGTACTGTATGTTTGTACTGTGAAAGGTAACATTGTCCCCAGTGTACTGTGTGTTTGTACTGTGAAAGGATGTCCCCAGTGTACTGTATGTTTGTATGTGAAAGGATCATTGTCCCCAGTGTACTGTATGTTTGTCCTGTGACACAGTCCCCAGTGTACATTATACTGTTTGTTTGTACTGTGAAAGGGTTTGTCCCCACACACAGGTCACAGGTCAAATACTGCTGATTATAATCATGTGTGTGTGTGGTTGTGTACATTATTCTCTGTTTGTGTGCATACGAGTGTCCGTGTGTGTGTGTGTTTGTGCATGCTTTCCTCCTCTCACACAGTTATCATGGTCAAATGCTGATTATAATCATGTGTCTGTTTTTACACTGTAAGTGTGAATTGTTGTGTGTGCAAGCCATGCGTGTGTGTCTGTTTTTACACTGTAAGTGTGAATTGTTGTGTGTGCAAGCCAGCATGTGTGCCCATGAATGTGTGTGTGTGTGTGTGTGTTTATTTGTGTGTGTGTGTGTGTGTGTGTGTGTGTGTGTGTGTGTGTGTGTGTGTGTGTGTGTGTGTGTGTGTGTGTGTGTGTGTGTGTGTGTGTGTGTGTCTGACCTTAGAAATAATGTATTCACCTCTTATCGCACATCTCCCTCTCTCTCCATCTCTCTCTCTCTCTCTCTCTCTCTCTCTCTCTCTCTCTCTCTCTCTCTCTCTCTCTCTCTCTCTCTCTCTCTCTCTCTGTCTCTATATATATATTTCTCTCTCTCTGTCTCTCTCTCTCTGTCTCTCTCTCTCCCTCTCTGTCTCTCTCCATCTATCTCTATCTATCTCTCTCTCTGTATATATATATATATATATATATATATTTCTCCATCTCTCTCTTCTTGCTGAGGTGGAAAATGTTCAGTTCTGCCTTTCACTGCTTCATTTTCACTTTTAATAGGCTTCTCTGTTCTGCTCTTCTCTAACCTATTGATTCCTCCTCCCTCCATTCCTCCTCCCTCCATCTCTCTGCTAGAGAACAACTCTCTGATTGGGATCAGAATGTTATCTAATCTCTTTATTGAATACATTTCTCTGATGAAATGCAATGGAATTACTGTGCTGTGCTGAATGCTTCATTCCTTCTATTCTTTTCCCCCTGATTTTGGGACGGCAGGTAGCCTTGTGGTTACAACGTTGGGTCAGTAACCGAAAGGTTGCTGGATCGAATCCCTGAGCTGACAAGGAAAACATCTATCGTTCTGCCCCTGCACAAGGCAATTAACCTACTGTTCCCCCGGTAGGCCATCATTGTAAATAAGAATATGTTCATAACTGACTTGTCCAGTTGCATAAAGGTGAAATTAAAAGACTTTATGAATCCTCTTGCTCCATTCCCTTCCAGCTCCTCCTCTTGCTCCATCCCTCCATCTCCTCCTGCTCCTGCTCCATCTCCTCCTGCTCCTAATCTATCTCATCCTCCTCCTCTAATTCCTCCTGTTGCTGTTTCATCTTCTCTTCCTTGACCTCCCCCCTCCTCTTCACCTCCTCAACCTCCTACCCCCGACCAGATCCTCTTCCTCTACATTTTCTTCATAGTCCTCTTCTTCCACCTCTTCCTGTTCTTCCTCATCCTCTTTAAAACCCCTTTCTTTTTACCTTACCACTGGGCTACCCTGTAGCCAGATTATATATGAAGGAAGCAGAGGAAACAGAGGGGATACAGGAGCCAGAGAGGATACAGGAAACAGAGGGGATACAGGAGCCAGAGGGGATACAGGAAACAGAGGGGATACAGGAGCCAGAGGGGATACAGGAAACAGAGGGGATACAGGAGCCAGAGGGGATACAGGAAACAGAGGGGATACAGGAGCCAGAGGGGATACAGGAAACAGAGGGGATACAGGAGCCAGAGGGGATACAGGAGCCAGATAGGATACAGGAGCCAGAGAGGATACAGGAGCCAGAGAGGATACAGGAGCCAGAGGGGATACAGGAGCCAGAGGGGAAACAGGACCCAGAGAGGATACAGGAGCCAGAGAGGATACAGGAGCCAGTGGGGATACAGGAGCCAGAGAGGATACAGGAGCCAGAGAGGATACAGGAAACAGAGGGGATACAGGAAACAGAGGGGATACAGGAGCCAGAGGGGATACAGGAAACAGAGGGGATACAGGAGCCAGACGGGATACAGGAGCCAGAGGGGATACAGGAGCCAGAGGGGATACAGGAAACAGAGAGGATACAGGAAACAGAGGGGATACAGGAGCCAGAGGGGATACATGAAACAGAGGGGATACAGGAGCCAGGGAGGATACAGGAAACAGAGGGGATACAGGAGCCAGAGAGGATACAGGAGCCAGAGAGGATACAGAAAACAGAGAGGATACAGGAGCCAGAGGGGATACAGGAGCCAGAGAGGATACAGGAGGCAGACAGGATACAGGAGCCAGAGAGGATACAGGAGCCAGAGAGGATACAGGAGCCAGAGAGGATACAGGAAACAGAGGGGATACAGAAGCCAGAGGGGATACAGGAGCCAGAGGGGATACAGGAGCCAGAGAGGATACAGGAGCCCGAGAGGATACAGGAGCCAGAGAGGATACAGGAAACAGAGGGGATACAGGAAACAGAGGGGATACAGGAGCCATAGAGGATACAGGAGCCAGAGAGGATACAGAAAACAGAGAGGATACAGGAGCCAGAGGGGATACAGGAGCCAGAGAGGATACAGGAGCCAGAGGGGATACAGGAGCCAGAGGGGATACAGGAGCCAGAGGGGATACAGGAGCCAGAGAGGATACAGGAGCCAGAGAGGATACAGGAGCCAGAGGGGATAGAGGAGCCAGAGGGGATAGAGGAGCCAGAGGGGATACAGGAGCCAGAGGGGATACAGGAGCCAGAGGGGATACAGGAGCCAGAGAGGATAGAGGAGCCAGACAGGATACAGGAAACAGAGAGGATACAGGAGCCAGAGAGGATACAGAAAACAGAGAGGATACAGGAGCCAGAGGGGATACAGGAGCCAGAGAGGATACAGGAGGCAGACAGGATACAGGAGCCAGAGGGGATACAGGCAACAGAGAGGATACAGGAGCCAGAGGGGATACAGGAGCAAGAGAGGATACAGGAGCCAGAGAGGATACAGGAAACATAGAGGATACAGGAGCCAGAGGGGATACAGGAGCCATAGAGGATACAGGCAACAGAGGGGATAGAGGAGCCAGAGGGGATACAGGAGCAAGAGAGGATACAGGAGCCAGAGAGGATACAGGAAACAGAGAGGATACAGGAGCCAGAGGGGATACAGGAGCCATAGAGGATACAGGCAACAGAGGGGATAGAGGAGCCAGAGGGGATACAGGAGCCAGAGAGGATACAGGAGCCAGAGAGGATACAGGAAACAGAGAGGATACAGGAGCCAGAGGGGATACAGGAAACAGAGGGGATACAGGAGCCATAGAGGATACAGGCAACAGAGGGGATAGAGGAGCCAGAGGGGATACAGGAAACAGAGGGGATACAGGAGCCATAGAGGATACAGGCAACAGAGGGGATACAGGAGCCAGAGAGGATACAGGAAACAGAGAGGATACAGGAGCCAGAGGGGATACAGGAAACAGAGGGGATACAGGAGCCATAGAGGATAAAGGCAACAGAGGGGATACAGGAGCCATAGAGGGTACAGGAGCCAGAGAGGATACAGGAGCCAGAAGGGATAGAGGAGCCAGAGGGGATTGGTTCAATAAAAAACAATTATGCACTTAAAGAGAAACAGCCAATGAAATACCTAGAGTGCGTCTCCAATGGCACCCTATTCACTATATATTGCACTACTTTTAACCAGGGCCCTATAATGTAATGCGCTATGTAAGGAATAGGGTGCCATTTGGAACACACCTAGCATAGAAGGATGAGGGCTGCTCTTTATGCCTTTAGCCTTTATAGTTACCCTGCCAGAGATAATGGTCATTTTAACGGGGAGCCTCAATAGTTACCCTGCCAGGGGTAATGGTCCTTCAATTGTCTTTTCTAAATCCTAGAGTGAAAGCCAAAGGATAATTCCCCAGATGTGTGAGTACTGTTATTAGAGAAAGTTGTTATTCAGCAAACTGAAGGAGGATTCCAAGATGTTTGAATTAATGCAAGTGAAATCATTTGAAAATCATTCAGACATCTTCGCTGATGAAACATCTGGTAAGAATGTAGGGGTTACGCCAAGCGAAGGTTGTTCCTGCACAGGCCGAGAAAAGAACATTCTAGCACAGATTTATACCAATTATTTGCTATAAGGATAAACAATTAATAATTCATGCATCTTATTTTCACTCAACAGTTATCAGTTGATTGAGACATTTGGCAAATCAAAGCCATGTTGCCACCTATGTGTTGTGAAAATGACGTTGTTTTGTCATGACTTCTGCCGAAGCCGATGCCTCTCCTTGTTCTGGCCGGTGCTCGGCGATCGATGTCACCGGTCTTCTAACCATCATTGATCTATGTTTCATTTTCCATTGGTTTTGTCTGGTCTTCTTACACACCTGGTTCCAATCCCATTCATTATATGTTGTGTATTTAACCCTCTGTTTTCCCCTCATGTCAGAGACTGTTTATTGTTATGTTCATGTTTTATGTGCGACGGGTTCTTGTACCCACGTTTATTTTATTATGGACTTTGGTTTTGGAGTTTGTGTTAAGTTATTGACTTACGCTTGACTTCCCTGCCACCTCCATACACAACATGACATGTTTGCTCTATAACATGGGGCGGCAGGGTAGCCTAGTGGTTAGAGCGTTGGGCTAGTAACTGGAAGGTTGCAAGTTCAAAGCCCCTGAGCTGAGAAGGTACAAATCTGTCATCCTGCCCCTGAACAGGCAGTTAACCCACTGTTCCTAGGCCGTCATTGAAAATAAGAATTTGTTCAGAACTGACTTGCCGAGTTAAATAAAGGTAAATAAAACCATAAGTTCATATGCCCTTGACGCCGTGATATATAGGTCTGAGTCAATAAGAAGATATTTAACCACACAAAACCGAACACCGGCGTAAAACACAACCCAAGGACCACTGTTATACAGTGCCTTGCGAAAGTATTCGGCCCCCTTGAACTTTGAACCTTTTGCCACATTTCAGGCTTCAAACATAAAGATATAAAACTGTATTTTTTGTGAAGAATCAACAACAAGTGGGACACAATCATGAAGTAGAACGACATTTATTGGGATATTTTCAAACTTTTTAACAAATCAAAAACTGAAAAATTGGGCGTGCAAAATTATTCAGCCCCTTTACTTTTTACTTTTTTATGTTTGAAGCCTGAAATGTGGCAAAAGGTCGCAAAGTTCAAGGGGGCCGAATACCTTCGCAAGGCACTGTATATAGGTCTGAGTCAATAAGAAGATATTTAACCACACAAAACCCGGAGAGATCTGTACGGTGACATTGCATTGTAGCAAACAGTCACATGACCTACAGGATGGTTCCAATGTTTACAACATTTTCGGACCGCTAAACAACTGCTGATTTAGAACCAGGGAGAGTTACAAGTCGCAGAGAAAACAGGAGCTGCCTCCACTATTCCAGCACCATTTCAACTTCAATGTTTCAACGTAATCAAATCACCTATGAGTACAATCAACATAAAGCAAAATGTGAATTGCTGATTTGTGTGTGTCTGTATACGCATGTACTTTCGCGCAAGTAGAAGTTCATTTTTTGGGGAAGCTTAGTTTCGCCAATGAAGCTTAGTTTCATCAATGATAATATAACCCCACTGGTTATAGTCTATAGTCAAACTAAGGGTGTGGAATATAAACATATCTTGACAGTACTATACTTTGGAAGTGTGAAAGTAGCTTTATTTTAGCTGTAAAATCAGCTCCACTATTCTGAAATTGGGATGTTAAGCAGGTCTAAAATATCAGTTATTCATATTGACATTGACTGTAAAGCATCAGCCTGTCTGGGTGTTTCCCCAGGACCATCCCCCAACTGGAGTTCAACCTCTAATTATAGCCTCAAGCTCATTACCATAACGCTACGTTAACTATTTTTGAAAATCGCAAATGAAATGAAATAAATATATTGGCTCACATGCTTAGCCTTTTGTTAACAACACTGTCATCTCAGATTTTCAAAAAATGCTTTTCAACCATAGCTACACAAGCATTTGTGTAAGAGTATTGATAGCTAGCATAGCATTAAGCCTAGCATTCAGCAGGCAACATTTTCACAAAAACAAGAAAAGCATTCTAATAAAATCATTTACCTTTGAAGAACGTTGGATGTTTTCAATGAGGAGACTCTCAGTTAGATAGCAAATGTTCAGTTTTTCCAAAAAGATTATTTGTGTAGGAGAAATCGCTCCGTTTTGTTCATCACGCTTGGCTAAGAAAAAAAATGAAAATTCAGTCATTACAACGCCAAACTTTTGTCCAAATTAACTCCATAATATCGACAGAAACATGGCAAACGTTGTTTAGAATCAATGCTCAAGGTGTTTTTCACATATTTATTGGATGATAAATCATTCGTGGCAGTTGCCTTTCTCCTCTGAACCAAATGGAAAAGTGCATGCAGCTGGAGATTGCGCAATCATTTCGAAGGAGGACACCAAGTGGACACCTGGTAAATGTAGTCTCTTATGGTCAATCTTCCAATGATATGCCTACAAATACGTCACAATGCTGCAGACACCTTGGGGAAATGATAGAAAGTGTAGGCTCATTCCTGGCGCATTCACAGCCATATAAGGAGATATTGGAACACAGCGCCCTCAAAATCTAGGCCATTTCCTGTTTGAAATTTCATCTTGGTTTCGCCTGTAGCATCAGTTCTGTGGCACTCACAGACAATATCTTTGCAGTTTTGGAAACGTCAGAGTGTTTTCTTTCCAAAGCTGTCAATTATATACATAGTCGAGCATCTTTTCGTGATAAAATATCTTGTTTAAAACAGAAGCGTTTTTTTAACCAAAAATTAAAAGAGCGCCCCTATATCGAAGAAGTTAACTGGGGAAACTTTCACTGTCCCCCCCACAGTTTTATCATTGGAATGTGATACAAAACGAGGCAATGGTGTGCTTTAGGACCATACGGATGCCTCCGAGCGGTCGTGGAGGCTATTTAGAGTGTTTATCGGTCTGGATGAAGAAAATGTATACAAAATACAAACAAATATATTCCCCCCACCTCTAAAACTACAGTTGGGCCCCTGCTGGTCAGTCACACACAAACACACAATTATCAATGATTATCCTGGTGGAAACAACCAACCGGATCGCTGCGTTCACCTTCATATTTTACTTCAGAAGTGAATAGAATGGTTCACACAGCGATCAGACTAGGTAATGCCCTGACACTATATGCATTTAAAGACATTTTTGAAAACATTTTTATAATGTTTATTAATTATGAAATTATGAAAAATATGAATAGCGTTCCTTCCATGAGGCCACTAGAGGACGATTTTATTATTTGAAGGCAGGAAAGGGATTTTATAATTAAAATCAGTTTGAACTCACTATTAAAGTATATTTACCACGGAGAGTCAAAAGTAGCTGAATTAGCTCAATTGATTGTGACAGCCTTACACTGCAAAATATGACCCAATTCCCATTGAAACCAAAGTAAAATAAAAAGTTTTGAAGTCATTGACTTTTGAAGGTCGTATAACAGTGATATGTACTAAACAAAAATATCCCCATGTACACTTTCTAGGGACACGTCTTTCTTGTACCTTTTACATCTTGTTTCTAGCCTGAAGCATTCCAGTGTTATACATTTATACAATCCATGTTTGGGGAGCCTCGCCACTTGAATGGCCTTGCACAGCAGGATGGCAGAGTTGTTTGTTTGGCACTGTTGATCAGCAGACATTTGGAATAAAATGACAAGAAGACAAGAGAAGGAACGGACTGAAATTAGAACTATTCTGGAATTAGAATTCTTCTGATGCGAGCAAGCACACATTTGCAGTAAATGCACAACAGAAGTGCTGTTTACATGTAACGTCAGCTAGCAATTTGTTTTCTCAGCAGTTGGAGTTGTGTCCTGTCTGGCTACCTCTTACTTTAGTTTGCACTATGGAGTAGTAAGCTATCTAGTTTTGCAAAATTCCATTGCATGCATTGTAAGGTGACATTTCTCCCTTAAGTTTTGAGTTGGTTTTGAAATTATGTATGCTAGCTAGCGAGCTAGCTATGTTTTGTGGGAAAATGTAGGACTGGCATTTGGACATTAGCTAGCTTCTCTGTCGAGGTTAGCTGTTGTTGTTTAGCTAATAAAAACATATCTTTGTGTTTATTGATTAACCTCAGCTCGCATATACTTCTTAAGACTACAAATACTTCTTAAGACTGCATATACTTCTTAAGACTACAAATACTTCTTAAGACTACAAATACTTCTTAAGACTGCATATACTTCTTAAGACTACAAATACTTCTTAAGACGGCATATACTTCTTAAGACTACAAATACTTCTTAAGACTACAAATACTTCTTCAGACTGCATGTACTTCTTAAGACTGGCAGACCGGTGGAAGTAGTTGCGTTGTGCCGAGCAACCGAGTTGCTCGAACTGGAACTCTGAGCTTAGGCCAAAAATAAAACATGTAAGCATGGTCAGAAATTTTAACAAAGTTTAGCACATTTTGGGTTCTTAATGGACAGAAATTAGCATGTGAGAGCGATAAATTACACATGTAATGAAAACTGTTGCCCATACAAACTTATTCAGTCCAAAAGATGGCAAGTCAAATGACTTTATGGACGCTGCAGTCTTGTTCTTATCCAACACCTAGATATTGAGCAAGGTTGGGGCAAGATTTACTATTGTTTTACCTAATGCTAATAACCCTGTTAAACATCTGACATGCGGCTCTCGGTAACGGCCGGACGGCTAATGACAAGAGGTGGGGAGTGTATTGTGTACCTCTAATCAAGGTGATCTGTGTTCTCCTCTCTCTAATGTTCTCCTCTCTTTAATGTTCTCCTCTCTTTAATGTTCTCCTCTCTCTGTTCTCCTCTCTCTAATGTTCTCATCTCTCTAATGTTCTGCTTTCTCTAATGTTCTCCTCTCTCTGTTCTCCTCTCTCTGTTCTCCTCTCTGTAATGTTCTCCTCTCTCTAATGTTCTCATCTCTTTAATTTTCCCCTCTCTCTAATGTTCTCCTCTCTCTAATCTTCTCCTCTCTCTAATGTTCTCCTCTCTTTAATGTTCACCTCTCTCTAATGTTCTGCTCTCTTTAATGTTCTCCTCTCTCTAATGTTCTCATCTCTTTAATTTTCCCCTCTCTCTAATGTTCTCCTCTCTAATCTTCTCCTCTCTCTAATGTTCTCCTCTTTTAATGTTCTCTCTAATGTTCTCTCTCTAATGTTCTCCTCTCTTTAATGTTCTCATCTCTTTAATGTTCTCCTCTCTTTAATGTTCTCCTCTCTGTTCTCTAATGTTCTCCTCTCTGTAATGTTCTCCTCTCTCTAATGTTCTCATCTCTTTAATTTTCCCCTCTCTCTAATGTTCTCCTCTCTCTAATCTTCTCCTCTCTCTAATGTTCTCCTCTCTTTAATGTTCACCTCTCTCCAATGTTCTGCTCTCTCTAATGTTCTCCTCTCTCTAATGTTCTCCTCTCTTTAATGTTCACCTCTCTCTAATGTTCTCCTCTCTCTAATGTTCTCCTCTTTAATGTTCACCTCTCTCTAATGTTCTCATCTCTCTAATGTTCTCCTCTCTTTAATGTTCTCCTCTCTTTAATGTTCTCCTCTCTGTTCTCTCCTCTAATGTTCTCATCTCTCTAATGTTCTGCTCTCTCTAATGTTCTCCTCTCTCTAATGTTCTCATCTCTTTAATGTTCTCCTCTCTCTACTGTTCTCATCTCTCTAATGTTCTCATCTCTTTAATGTTATCCTCTCTTTAATGTTCTCCTCTCTCTGTTCTCCTCTCTCTAATGTTCTCATCTCTCTAATGTTCTCCTCTCTGTAATGTTTTCCTCTCTCTAATGTTCTCATCTCTTTAATTTTCCCCTCTCTCTAATGTTCTCCTCTCTCTAATCTTCTCCTCTCTCTAATGTTCTCCTCTCTTTAATGTTCACCTCTCTCTAATGTTCTCCTCTCTCTAATGTTCTCATCTCTTTAATGTTCTCCTCTCTTTAATGTTCTCCTCTCTCTGTTCTCCTCTCTCTAATGTTCTCCTCTCTGTAATGTTCTCCTCTCTCTAATGTTCTCCTCTCTTTAATGTTCACCTCTCTCTAATGTTCTGCTCTCTCTAATGTTCTCCTCTCTCTAATGTTCTCATCTCTTTAATTTTCCCCTCTCTCTAATGTTCTCCTCTCTCTAATCTTCTCCTCTCTCTAATGTTCTCCTCTCTTTAATGTTCTCCTCTCTCTAATGTTCTACTCTCTCTAATGTTCTCATCTCTTTAATGTTCTCCTCTCTTTAATGTTCTCCTCTCTCTGTTCTCCTCTCTCTAATGTTCTCCTCTCTGTAATGTTCTCCTCTCTCTAATGTTCTCATCTCTTTAATTTTCCCCTCTCTCTAATATTCTCCTCTCTCTAATCTTCTCCTCTCTCTAATATTCTCCTCTCTTTAATGTTCACCTCTCTCTAATGTTCTGCTCTCTCTAATGTTCTCCTCTCTGTAATGTTCTCCTCTCTTTAATGTTCACCTCTCTCTAATGTTCTCATCTCTCTAATGTTCTCCTCTCTTTAATGTTCTCCTCTCTTTAATGTTCTCCTCTCTCTGTTCTCCTCTCTCTAATGTTCACCTCTCTCTAATGTTCTCCTCTCTCTAATGTTCTGCTCTCTCTAATGTTCTCCTCTCTTTAATATTCACCTCTCTCTAATGTTCTCATCTCTTTAATGTTCTCCTCACTCTAATGTTCTCCTCACTCTAATGTTCTCCTCTCTCTAATGTTCTCCTCTCTCTAATGTTCCCCTCTCTTTAATGTTATCATCTCTTTAATGTTCTCCTCTCTGTAATGTTCTCCTCTCTCTAATGTTCTCATCTCTTTAATTTTCCCCTCTCTCTAATGTTCTCCTCTCTCTAATCTTCTCCTCTCTCTAATGTTCTCCTCTCTTTAATGTTCAACTTTCTCTAATGTTCTGCTCTCTCTAATGTTCTCCTCTCTCTAATGTTCTCCTCTCTTTAATGTTCACCTCTCTCTAATGTTCTCATCTCTCTAATGTTCTCCTCTCTTTAATGTTCTCCTCTCTTTAATGTTCTCCTCTCTCTGTTCTCCTCTCTCTAATGTTCTCATCTCTCTAATGTTCTGCTCTCTCTAATGTTCTCCTCTCTCTAATGTTCTCATCTCTTTAATGTTCTCCTCTCTCTAATGTTCTCATCTCTTTAATGTTCTCCTCTCTTTAATGTTCTCCTCTCTCTGTTCTCCTCTCTCTAATGTTCTCATCTCTCTAATGTTCTCCTCTCTCTAATGTTCTCCTCTCTCTAATGTTCTCATCTCTTTAATTTTCCCCTCTCTCTATTGTTCTCCTCTCTCTAATCTTCTCCTCTCTCTAATGTTCTCCTCTTTAATGTTCACCTCTCTCTAATGTTCTCCTCTCTCTAATGTTCTCCTCTCTTTAATGTTCACCTCTCTCTAATGTTCTCATCTCTTTAATGTTCTCCTCACTCTAATGTTCTCCTCACTCTAATGTTCTCCTCTCTCTAATGTTCTCATCTCTCTAATGTTCTCCTCTCTGTAATGTTCTCCTCTCTCTAATGTTCTCATCTCTTTAATTTTCCCCTCTCTCTAATGTTCTCCTCTCTTTAATGTTCACCTCTCTCTAATGTTCTCATCTCTTTAATGTTCTCCTCACTCTAATGTTCTCCTCACTCTAATGTTCTCCTCTCTCTAATGTTCTCCTCTCTTTAATGCTATCATCTCTTTAATGTTCTCCTCTCTGTAATGTTCTCCTCTCTCTAATGTTCTCATCTCTTTAATTTTCCCCTCTCTCTAATGTTCTCCTCTCTCTAATCTTCTCCTCTCTCTAATGTTCTCCTCTCTTTAATGTTCACCTCTCTCTAATGTTCTCATCTCTCTAATGTTCTCCTCTCTTTAATGTTCTCCTCTCTTTAATGTTCTCCTTTCTCTGTTCTCCTCTCTCTAATGTTCTGCTCTCTCTAATGTTCTCCTCTCTCTAATGTTCTCATCTCTTTAATGTTCTCCTCTCTCTAATGTTCTCCTCTCTCTAATGTTCTCATCTCTTTAATGTTCTCCTCTCTTTAATGTTCTCCTCTCTCTAATGTTCTCATCTCTCTAATGTTCTCCTCTCTCTAATGTTCTCCTCTCTCTAATGTTCTCATCTCTTTAATTTTCCCCTCTCTCTAATGTTCTCCTCTCTCTAATGTTCTCCTCTCTTTAATGTTCTCCTCTCTCTAATGTTCTCATCTCTTTAATGTTCTCCTCTCTCTAATGTTCTCCTCTCTTTAATGTTCTCCTCTCTTTAATGTTCTCCTCTCTCTACTGTTCTCCTCTCTCTAATGTTCTCCTCTCTCTAATGTTCTCAACTCTTTAATGTTCTCCTCTCTCTAATGTTCTCCTCTCTCTAATGTTCTCCTCTCTTTAATGTCCCCTCTCTTTAATGTTCTCCTCACTTTAATGTTCTCTTCTCTTTAATGTTCTCCTCTCTCTAATGTTCTACTCTCTCTAATGTTCTCCTCTCTTTAATGTTCTCCTCTCTCTAATGTTCTCATCTCTTTAATGTTCTCATCTCTCTAATGTTCTCCTCTCTTTAATGTTCCCCTCTCTTTAATGTTCCCCTCTCTCTAATGTTCCCCTCTCTCTAATGTTCTCTTCTCTTTAATGTTCTTCTCTCTCTAATGTTCCCCTCTCTTTAATGTTCTCCTCTCTTTATTGTTCTCCTCTCTTTAATGTTCACTTCTCTCTAATGTTCTCCCTTCTTTAATGTTCTCATCTCTCTAATGTTCTCCTCTCTTTAATGTTCTCCTCTCTCTAATGTTCTCCTCTCTCAAATGTTCTCCTCTCTTTAATGTTCCCCTCTCTCTAATGTTCTCCTCTCTCTAATGTTCTCCTCTCTCTACTGTTCTCCTCTCTCTACTGTTCTCCTCTCTCTAATGTTCTCCTCTGTCTAATGTTCTCCTCTCTTTAATGTTCTCCTCGATCTAATGTTCTCCTCTCTTTAATGTTCTCCCCTCTCTAATGTTCTCCTCTCCTTAATGTTCTCCTCTCTTTAATGTTCTCCTCTCTCTAATGTTCCCCTCTCTTTAATGTTCTCCTCTCTCTAATGTTCTCCTCTCTTTAATGTTCTCCTCTCTTTAATGTTCTCCTCTCTCTAATGTTCTCCTCTCTCTAATCATCTCCTCTCTCTGATGTTCTCCTCTCTTTAATGTTCTCATCTCTTTAATGTTCCCCTCTCTCTAATGTTCTCCTCTCTCTAATGTTCTCCTCTCTCTAATGTTCCCCTCTCTTTAATTTTCTCCTCTCTTTAATGTTCTCATCTCTCTAATGTCCTCATCTCTTTAATGTTCTTCTCTCTTTAATGTTCCTCTCTCTCTAATGTTCTCCTCTCTCTAATGTTCTCCTCTCTCCAATGTTCTCCTCTCTTTAATGTTCCACTCTCTTTAATGTTCCCCTCTCTCTAATGTTCTCCTCTCTCCAATGTTCTCCTCTCTCTAATGTTCTCCTCTCTTTAATGTTCTCCTCTCATTAATGTTCTCATCTCTCTAATGTCCTCCTCTCTTTAATGTTCTCCTCTCTCTAATGTTCTCCTCTCTCCAATGTTCTCCTCTCTCTAATGTTCTCCTCTCTTTAATGTTCTCATCTCTCTAATGTTCTCATCTCTTTAATGTTCTCCTCTCTTTAATGTTCTACTCTCTTTAATGTTCTCCTCTCTCTAATGTTCTCCTCGCTCTAATGTTCTCATCACTTTCATGTTCTCCTCTCTCTAATGTACTCCTCTCTTTAATGTTCTCCTCTCTTTAATGTTCTCCTCTCTCTAATGTTCTCCTCGCTCTAATGTTCTCATCACTTTCATGTTCTCCTCTCTCTAATGTTCTCCTCTCTTTAATGTTCTCCTCTCTTTAATATTCTCATCTCTCTAATGTTTGTCCTCTCTCCAATGTTCTCCTCTCTTTAATGTTCTCCTCTCTTTAATATTCTCGTCTCTCTAATGTTTGTCCTCTCTCCAATGTTCTCCTCTCTTTAATGTTCTCCTCTCTTTAATATTCTCATCTCTCTAATGTTCTCCTCTCTTTAATGTTCTCCTCTCTCCAATGTTCTCCTCTCTTTAATGTTCTAATCTCTCTAATTTTCTCCTCTCTCCAATGTTCTCATCTCTCTAATGTTCTCCTCTCTTTAATGTTCTCATCTCTCTAATGTTCTCCTCTCTTTAATGTTCTCATCTCTCTAATGTTCTCCTCTCTCTAATATTCTCCTCTCTCTAATGTTCTCCTCTCTCTAATGTTCTCCTTTCTCTAATGTTCTCCTCTCTCTAATGTACTCCTTTCTCTAATGTTCTCCTCTCTTTAATGTTCTCCTCTCTCTAGTGTTCTCCTCTCTTTAATGTTCTCATCTCTCTAATGTTCTCCTCTCTCTAATATTCTCCTCTCTTTAATGTTCTCCTCTCTTTAATGTTCTCCTCTCTCTAATGTTCTCCTCGCTCTAATGTTCTCATCAGTTTCATGTTCTCCTCTCTCTAATGTTCTCCTCTCTTTAATGTTCTCCTCTCTTTAATGTTCTCCTCTCTCTAATGTTCTCCTCGCTCTAATGTTCTCATCACTTTCATGTTCTCCTCTCTCTAATGTTCTCCTCTCTTTAATGTTCTCCTCTCTTTAATGTTCTCCTCTCTTTAATATTCTCCTCTCTTTAATATTCTCGTCTCTCTAATGTTTGTCCTCTCTCCAATGTTCTCCTCTCTTTAATGTTCTCCTCTCTTTAATATTCTCATCTCTCTAATGTTCTCCTCTCTTTAATGTTCTCCTCTCTCCAATGTTCTCCTCTCTTTAATGTTCTAATCTCTCTAATGTTCTCCTCTCTCCAATGTTCTCATCTCTCTAATGTTCTCCTCTCTTTAACGTTCTAGTCTCTCTAATGTTTGTCCTCTCTCCAATGTTCTCCTCTCTTTAATGTTCTCCTCTCTTTAATATTCTCCTCTCTTTAATATTCTTGTCTCTAATGTTTGTCCTCTCTCCAATGTTCTCCTCTCTTTAATGTTCTCCTCTTTTAATATTCTCATCTCTCTAATGTTCTCCTCTTTTAATGTTCTCCTCTCTCCAATGTTCTCCTCTCTTTAATGTTCTAATCTCTCTAATGTTCTCCTCTCTCCAATGTTCTCATCTCTCTAATGTTCTCCTCTCTTTAATGTTCTCATCTCTCTAATGTTCTCCTCTCTTTAATATTCTCCTCTCTCTAATGTTCTGCTCTCTCTAATGTTCTCCTTTCTCTAATGTTCTCCTCTCTCTAATGTTCTCCTTTCTCTAATGTTCTCCTCTCTTTAATGTTCTCCTCTCTCTAGTGTTCTCCTCTCTTTAATGTTCTCATCTCTCTAATGTTCTCCTCTCTTTAATATTCTCCTCTCTCTAATGTTCTCCTCTCTCTAATGTTCTCCTTTCTCTAATGTTCTCCTCTCTTTAATGTTCTCCTCTCTTTAATGTTTTGCTCTCTCTAATGTTCTCCTCTCTCTAATGTTCTCCTCTCTCTAATGTTCTCATTTCTCTAATGTTCTCCTTTCTCTAATGTTCTCATCTCTTTAATGTTCTCCTCTCTTTAATGTTCTCCTCTCTTTAATGTTATCCTCTCTTTAATGTTCTCCTCTCTTTAATGTTCTCCTCTCTTTAATGTTATCCTCTCTTTAATGTTCTCCTCTCTTTAATGTTCTCCTCTCTTTAATGTTATCCTCTCTTTAATGTTCTCCTCTCTTTAATATTCTCCTCTCTTTAATGTTCTCCTCTCTTTAATGTTCTCCTCTCTCTAATGTTCTCCTCGCTCTAATGTTCTCATCACTTTCATGTTCTCATCTCTCTAATGTTCTCCTCTCTTTAATGTTCTCCTCTCTTTAATGTTCTCCTCTCTCTAATGTTCTACTCGCTCTAATGTTCTCATCACTTTCATGTTCTCCTCTCTCTAATGTTCTCCTCTCTTTAATGTAATCCTCTCTTTAATGTTTTCCTTTCTCTAATGTTCTCCTCTCTTTAATATTCTCGTCTCTAATGTTTGTCCTCTCTCCAATGTTCTCCTCTCTTTAATGTTCTCCTCTCTTTAATATTCTCATCTCTCTAATGTTCTCCTCTCTTTAATGTTCTCCTCTCTCCAATGTTCTCCTCTCTTTAATGTTCTAATCTCTCTAATGTTCTCCTCTCTCCAATGTTCTCATCTCTCTAATGTTCTCCTCTCTTTAATGTTCTCATCTCTCTAATGTTCTCCTCTCTTTAATATTCTCCTCTCTCTAATGTTCTGCTCTCTCTAATGTTCTCCTTTCTCTAATGTTCTCCTCTCTCTAATGTTCTCCTTTCTCTAATGTTCTCCTCTCTTTAATGTTCTCCTCTCTCTAGTGTTCTCCTCTCTTTAATGTTCTCATCTCTCTAATGTTCTCCTCTCTTTAATATTCTCCTCTCTCTAATGTTCTCCTCTCTCTAATGTTCTCCTTTCTCTAATGTTCTCCTCTCTTTAATGTTCTCCTCTCTTTAATGTTCTCCTCTCTTTAATATTCTCCTCTCTTTAATGTTCTCCTCTCTTTAATGTTCTCCTCTCTCTAATGTTCTCCTCGCTCTAATGTTCTCATCACTTTCATGTTCTCCTCTCTCTAACGTTCTCCTCTCTTTAATGTTCTCCTCTCTTTAATGTTCTCCTCTCTCTAATGTTCTCCTCGCTCTAATGTTCTCATCACTTTCATGTTCTCCTCTCTCTAATGTTCTCCCTCTTTAATGTTCTCCTCTCTTTAATGTTTTCCTTTCTCTAACGTTCTCCTCTCTTTAACGTTCTAGTCTCTCTAATGTTTGTCCTCTCTCCAATGTTCTCCTCTCTTTAATGTTCTAATCTCTCTAATGTTCTCCTCTCTCCAATGTTCTCATCTCTCTAATGTTCTCCTCTCTTTAACGTTCTAGTCTCTCTAATGTTTGTCCTCTCTCCAATGTTCTCCTCTCTTTAATGTTCTCCTCTCTTTAATATTCTCCTCTCTTTAATATTCTCGTCTCTCTAATGTTTGTCCTCTCTCCAATGTTCTCCTCTCTTTAATGTTCTCCTCTCTTTAATATTCTCATCTCTCTAATGTTCTCCTCTCTTTAATGTTCTCCTCTCTCCAATGTTCTCCTCTCTTTAATGTTCTAAGCTCTCTAATGTTCTCCTCTCTCCAATGTTCTCATCTCTCTAATGTTCTCCTCTCTTTAATGTTCTCATCTCTCTAATGTTCTCCTCTCTCCAATGTTCTCCTCTCTTTAATGTTCTAATCTCTCTAATGTTCTCCTCTCTCCAATGTTCTCATCTCTCTAATGTTCTCCTCTCTTTAACGTTCTAGTCTCTCTAATGTTTGTCCTCTCTCCAATGTTCTCCTCTCTTTAATGTTCTCCTCTCTTTAATATTCTCCTCTCTTTAATATTCTCGTCTCTAATGTTTGTCCTCTCTCCAATGTTCTCCTCTCTTTAATGTTCTCCTCTCTTTAATATTCTCATCTCTCTAATGTTCTCCTCTCTTTAATGTTCTCCTCTCTCCAATGTTATCCTCTCTTTAATGTTCTAATCTCTCTAATGTTCTCCTCTCTCCAATGTTCTCATCTCTCTAATGTTCTCCTCTCTTTAATGTTCTCATCTCTCTAATGTTCTCCTCTCTTTAATATTCTCCTCTCTCTAATGTTCTGCTCTCTCTAATGTTCTCCTTTCTCTAATGTTCTCCTCTCTCTAATGTTCTCCTTTCTCTAATGTTCTCCTCTCTTTAATGTTCTCCTCTCTCTAGTGTTCTCCTCTCTTTAATGTTCTCATCTCTCTAATGTTCTCCTCTCTTTAATATTCTCCTCTCTCTAATGTTCTCCTCTCTCTAATGTTCTCCTTTCTCTAATGTTCTCCTCTCTTTAATGTTCTCCTCTCTTTAATGTTCTGCTCTCTCTAATGTTCTCCTCTCTCTAATGTTCTCCTCTCTCTAATGTTCTCCTTTCTCTAATGTTCTCCTTTCTCTAATGTTCTCATCTCTTTAATGTTCTCCTCTCTTTAATGTTATCCTCTCTTTAATGTTCTCCTCTCTTTAATGTTCTCCTCTCTTTAATGTTATCCTCTCTTTAACGTTCTCCTCTCTTTAATGTTCTCCTCTCTTTAATGTTATCCTCTCTTTAATGTTCTCCTCTCTTTAATATTCTCCTCTCTTTAATGTTCTCCTCTCTTTAATGTTCTCCTCTCTCTAATGTTCTCCTCGCTCTAATGTTCTCATCACTTTCATGTTATCCTCTCTCTAATGTTCTCCTCTCTTTAATGTTCTCCTCTCTTTAATGTTCTCCTCTCTCTAATGTTCTCCTCGCTCTAATGTTCTCATCACTTTCATGTTCTCCTCTCTCTAATGTTCTCCTCTCTTTAACGTTCTAGTCTCTCTAATGTTTGTCCTCTCTCCAATGTTCTCCTCTCTTTAATGTTCTAATCTCTCTAATGTTCTCCTCTCTCCAATGTTCTCATCTCTCTAATGTTCTCCTCTCTTTAACGTTCTAGTCTCTCTAATGTTTGTCCTCTCTCCAATGTTCTCCTCTCTTTAATGTTCTCCTCTCTTTAATATTCTCATCTCTCTAATGTTCTCCTCTCTTTAATGTTCTCCTCTCTCCAATGTTCTCCTCTCTTTAATGTTCTAATCTCTCTAATGTTCTCCTCTCTCCAATGTTCTCATCTCTCTAATGTTCTCCTCTCTTTAATGTTCTCATCTCTCTAATGTTCTCCTCTCTTTAATGTTCTAATCTCTCTAATGTTCTCCTCTCTCCAATGTTCTAATCTCTCTAATGTTCTCCTCTCTCCAATGTTCTCATCTCTCTAATGTTCTCCTCTCTTTAATGTTCTCATCTCTCTAATGTTCTCCTCTCTTTAATATTCTCCTCTCTCTAATGTTCTGCTCTCTCTAATGTTCTCCTTTCTCTAATGTTCTCCTCTCTCTAATGTTCTCCTTTCTCTAATGTTCTCCTCTCTTTAATGTTCTCCTCTCTCTAGTGTTCTCTCTCTCTTTAATGTTCTCTCTTTAATGTTCTCATCTCTCTAATGTTCTCCTCTCTTTAATATTCTCCTCTCTCTAATGTTCTCCTCTCTCTAATGTTCTCCTTTCTCTAATGTTCTCCTCTCTTTAATGTTCTCCTCTCTTTAATGTTCTGCTCTCTCTAATGTTCTCCTCTCTCTAATGTTCTCCTCTCTCTAATGTTCTCATTTCTCTAATGTTCTCCTTTCTCTAATGTTCTCCTCTCTTTAATGTTCTCATCTCTCTAATGTTCTCCTCTCTTTAATGTTCTCCTCCCTTTAATGTTCTCCTCTCTTTAATGTTCTCCTTTCTTTAATGTTCTCCTCTCTCTAATGTTCTCCTCTCTTTAATGGCCATACAGCTTGATTGCCTGGTCAGAAGGTCATCTTGTGAGTAATGATCTGTAGCTTCCCTTCTTGTCCACTTCCCCTTGATGGTGCTGACCATAACTCATCTGTCTCTGTCTCTGTCTCTCCCTCTCCCTCTCTCTATGTCTCTCTCTGACCATAACTCATCTGTCTCTCTCTCCCTCTCCCTCTCCCTCTCTCTCTGTCTCTCTCTGACCATAACTCATCTGTCTCTCTCTCTCCCTCTCCCTCTCCCTCTCCCTCTACCTCTCTCTCTGTCTCTCTCTGGCCATAACTCATCTGTCTCTCTCTCTCTCCCTCTCCCTCTCCCTCTACCTCTCCCTCTCCCTCTCCCTCTCCCTCTCTCTCTGTCTCTGTCTCTCTCTCTCTCTCTCTCTGTCTCTCTCGCTCTGTCTCTCGCTCTGTCTCTCGCTCTGTCTCTCTCTCTGTCTCTCTCTACCTCTCTCTCTCTCTCGCTCTGTCTCTCTCTGTCTCTCTCTACCTCTCTCTCTCTCTCTCTCTCGCTCTGTCTCTCTGTCTCTCTCTCTCTGTCTCTCTCTACCTCTCTCTCTACCTCTCTCTCTCTCGCTCTGTCTCTCGCTCTGTCTCTCCCTCTGTCTCTCTCTCTGTCTCTCTCTCTGTCTCTCTCTGTCTCTCTCTGTCTCTCATGCAACTGCAGAGATTATTGGAAGATTTATTTTAGTCTGGCCAACACTGGACACGTGTAGCAGTGTTATACATCCCTTTGGATGAGGGGGGACATAGGGCTGGTGGACATTGGGTCCAGAGTGACAGCTTCCTGTTTAAGAGCTACACAGCTGCTTCTGTTTTAGCAGGGGGGTGTTGGAGAGACACTGCTTGTGCTCGTTTGGATCTGGAGCGGATCGGTCAGCTATTACTCCGTTCTACCGCACCGTGCATTGGGAAAATGACTATCTGTTCAAAGAGACGTTTCGCGGCCGGGAGCTGAATGGAGGAGACGGTGTTTTATAACCCACTTATCCAGACCAGAGTCCTGGCCTCTACCGCCTTGTGGGCCAGGCTTGTGACAGCTGAGTTCACTAAGTTGGCTGACCTGCAACAAGAGGATGGATGGATGGAAATCGGCTTTCTCCATAAAGTCAACCAGGCTGCTGTAGCAGGTGGTGGAGGGAGTCCGTGCTGCACCACCGCGCTCGTTCAGAGAGCTGCTGTGGAGCAGGTAAATGACACTCGCCCATCTCCTTTCACCATTGCTGCCACTGCAAGTGAACACCGGGAGAGTGAAGGAATTATCCTATTGTTCAAGCTGGGGGCCTTTTTACAGCCAGCAAAAAGGCTCTGTACATAGTGGCTGTGAAGGTGGCTCAGAAACACCATCTGCATGGGCTGAGGGCACCGTGGTGGCTGTGAAGGTGGTTCAGAAACACCATCTGCATGGGCTGAGGGCACCGTAGTGGCTGTGAAGGTGGCTCAGAAACACCATCTGCATGGGCTGAGGGCACCGTAGTGGCTGTGAAGGTGGCTCAGAAACACCATCTGCATGGGCTGAGGGCACCGTATTGGCTGTGAAGGTGGCTCAGAAACACCATCTGCATGGGCTGAGGGCACCGTAGTGGCTGTGAAGGTGGCTCAGAAACACCATCTGCATGGGCTGAGGGCACCGTGGTGGCTGTGAAGGTGGCTCAGAAACACCATCTGCATGGGCTGAGGGCACCGTAGTGGCTGTGAAGGTGGCTCAGAAACACCATCTGCTTGGGCTGAGGGCACCGTAGTGGCTGTGAAGGTGGCTCAGAAACACCATCTGCATGGGCTGAGGGCACCGTGGTGGCTGGGGGGGGGTTGGGACCCGGTTCTCCTCCCATAGAGAAGTGTATTGTTCATCTACAGTGGAGGATTATTCACGGGGGCTTTCGCTACCAGCAGATACGTGTCACACCGTGATCCATCAGCGGGAAGGGGGGGTCTGTTTTGAGGAGACAGTGCAGCATCTGTGTTTATTTTGCTCCAGGCTGGTCGGGGTGTCTTCTGTCCTGGGTGTACGGTCCTCGGGTTGGGGCTGACTCTGGACGTATATGTTGGAGGTCCTAGGTAGAGCTTAGCCAACAGGTGAAGGGGCTGCCTAGTAAACTACATGTTGGGGCACGCAAAAATGGCAATGTTGAAGACCAGGTAACATGAGATGCAGGGGGCGGGGTTTACGGACCCCAGAGCTGTGCTGCTGGGGCTGGTGTGGGCTCGGCTCACACTGAAACATGTGTATGGGGGTTGGTGACCCGCCTGGGTAGGAGTGGGGTGGTTAGGGGTGTTCTGTGTTCAGTGGATGAGGAAGAGGGCTAAATTAAGTAAGGTTTGTACGTTGAATTACATAACTATTGTGCCTGTAAAGATATTTTTTGAATAAACTCAAAACTCTCTCTCTCTCAATTCAATTCAATTCAAGGGCTTTATTGGCATGGGAAACATGTGTTAACATTGCCAAAGCAAGTGAGGTAGACAATATATAAAGTGAATATATAAAGTGAAATAAACAATAAAAATTAACAGTAAACATTACACATACAGAAATTTCAAAACAATAAAGACATTACAAATATGTTATGTGTATATATACAGTGTTTTAACAATGCAAAAACGGTTAAAGTGCAAAAGGGAAAATAAATAAACATACAAATCGGTCGTTTTTACAATTGTGTTTGTTCTTCACTGGTTGCCTTTTTCTGGTGGCAACAGGTCACAGATATTGCTGCTGTGATGGCACACTGTGGTATTTCACCCAGTAGATATGGGAGTTTACCAAATCGGGTTTGTTTTTGAATTCTATGTGGATCTGTGTAATCTGAGGGAAATATGTCTCTCTAATATGGTCATACATTGGGCAGGAGGTTAGGAAGTGCAGCTCAGTTACGACCTCATTTTGTGGGCAGTGAGCACATAGCCTGTCTTCTCTTGACAGCCAGGTCTGCCTACGGCGGCCTTTCTCAATAACAAGGCTATGCTCACTGAGTTTATACATGGTCAAAGCTTTCCTTCATTTGGTCAAAGTGGTCAGGTATTCTGCCACTGTGTACTCTCTGTTTAGGGCCAAATAGCATTCTAGTTTACTCAGTTTTTTTGTTAATACTTTCCAATGTGTCAAGAAATGATCTTTTTGTTTTCTCATGATTTGGTTGGGTCTAATTGTGTTGCTGTCCTGGGGCTCTGTGGAGTGTGTTTGTGTTTGTGAACAGAGCCCCAAGCCAAGGGGGGACTCTTCTCCAGGTTCATATCTCTGTAGGTGATGGATTTGTTATGGAAGGTTTGGGAATCACTTCATTTTAGGTGGTTGTAGAATTGAACGTCTCTTTGCTGGATTTTGATCATTAGCAGGTATCGGCCTAATTCGGAACTGCATGCATTATTTGGTGTTCTACATTGTACACAGAGGATATGTTTGATGAATTCTGGATGCAGAGTTTCAATTTGGTGTTTGTCCCATTTTGTGACCCCTGACCTCACAACCATAAAGGGCAATAGGTTCTATAAATGATTCAAGTATTTTTTTGCCAGATCCTAATTGGTATGTTCATTTTTATGTTCCTTTTGATTAATATAATCAAATAGAATAGCCATTCTTGCCTTGTCTCTCGGATCGTTACGGCTTTGTGGAAGTTACGCTGATGTTTAGGGCAAGGTATGTACAGTCGTGGCCAAAAGTTTTGAGAATGACACAAATTTTAATTTCCACAGAGTTTGCTGCTTCAGTGTCTTTAGATATTTTGTCAGATGTTACTATGGATACTGAAGTATATTTATAAGCATTTCATAAGTGTCAAAAATAAGAAAAATAAAAATAAGAATTTGTTCTTAACTGACTTGCCTAGTTAAATAAAGGTAAAAGATAAATAATACTTAGGTAGCCTGTTTTCTGTCTCACCAGACAGAACTGTTTCATACCACACTGCATATTGGTCCGATCCTTCATACTCCTCGTCAGAGGAAGACGAATTCCGTTACAATTTGTGTCATTCAAGGCTTTTGGCCACGACTGTATACTTTTTTGTGTGCTCTAGGGTAACGGTGTCTAGATGGAATTTGTATTTGCTGTCCTGGCAACTGGAACTCTTTTGGAAATCCATTATTTTAGTAATACTGAGATTTACTGTCAGGGCCCAAGTCTGAGAGAATCTGTGCAGAAGATCTATGTGCTGCTGTAGGCCCTTGGTTGGTGACATAAGCACCAGATCATCAGCAGACAGTAGACATTTGACTTCAGATTCTAGTAGGGTGAGGCCGGGTGCTGCAGACTGTTCTAGTGCCCTCGCCAATTTATAATGTCGTATGTCTCTCCCCCATCATGATGTTCCATCAATTTGTATAGCAGACTCTCATACCAAATTGAGTCGAAGGCTTTTTTGAAATCAACAAAGAATGAGAAGACGTTGCCTTTGTTTTGGTTTGTTTGTTTGCCCATTAGGGTGTGCAGGGTGAATACGTGGTCTGTTGTACGGTAATTTGGTAAAAAGCCAATTTGACATTTGCTCAGTACATTGTTTTCACTGACGAAATGTACGATTATGCTGTTAAAAATAATGCAGATGATTTTCCAAAGGTTGCTGTTCACTCATTTGTCTCCACTTTTGTGCATTGGGGTGATCAGTCCTTGGTTTCAAATATTGGGGAAGATGCCATAGCTAAGGCAAATTGGAATTTGTGGTCTGTATATTTGATAATTTCATTGAGGATTCCATCAACACCAAAGGCCTTTTTGGGTTGGAGGGTTTTCATTTTGTCCTGTTGTTCATTCAATGTAATTTGAGAATCCAGTGAGTGCTTGTAGTCTGTAATAGTTGATTCTAAGATTTGTATTTGATCATGTATATGTTTTTGGTGTTTGTTCTTTGTTCTAGAGCCAAAAAGATTGGAGAAGTGGTTTACCCATACTTCTTGGTGTCACGGTGTTCTTGAGTTGAAGGAGAAGGAGAGGCGGACCAAAATGCAGCGTGGTTACTTGTATACATCTTCAATAAAGTTGAAACATGAACAGTATACAAAAACAATAACCGTGAAAAACCCTAACCAGCCTATCTGGTGCAAACAAACACAGAGACAGTAACAATCACCCACAAAACCCAACACCAAACAGGCTACGTAAATATGGTTCCCAATCAGAGACAATGACTAACACCTGCCTCTGATTGAGAACCATATCAGGCCAAACATAGAACTAGACAAACTAGACATGTAACATAGAATGCCCACTCAGATCACACCCTGACCAACCAAAACATAGAAACATACAAAGCAAACTATGGTCAGGGTGTGACACTTGGCTAGATAATTATTCCTGTTGTTGTTTGTTTAGTGTTTTCCAATTTTCCCAGAAGTGGTGAGAGTCTATGGATTCTTCAATTACATTGAGCTGATTTATGACGTGCTGTTCCTTCTTTTTCGTAGTATATTTCTGTATTGTTTTAGTGATTCACCATAGTGAAGGGGAAGACTCAGGTTTTCCGGGTCTCTATGTTCTTGGTTGGACAGGTTTCTCAATTCCTTTCTTAGAATTTTGTATTCTCCATCAAACCATTTGTCATTGTTGTTCATTTGCTTCAGTTTTCTATTTGATATTTTTAGATTTGGGAAGCTGAGGTCAAATATACTGTTAAGATTTTATATGTTTACATCTTCACTATTAACGGAAACGTTTTGTCCAGGAAGTTTGTCCAGGAAGAGATTGAATTTGTTGTTGCCAAATTGTTTTTTGGTAGGTTTCCAAACTACATTCCTTCCATCTATAGCATTTCTTAATGTTACTCAGTTCCTTTGGCTTTGATGCCTCATGATTGAGTATTGCTCTGTTTAAGTCGACTGTGATTTTGTTGTGGTCTGATGGGTGTGTCAGTGGGCTGACTGTGAACGCTCTGAGAGACTCTGGTTGGAGGTCAGTGATAAAGTAGCCAACAGTACTACTGACGATGGATATGTCATAGGTGTACCTACTATAGGAATCCCCTCGACGCCTACCATTGACTATGTACATACCCAGGATGTAACAGAGCTATAGGTGTACCTACCATAGGAGTCCCCTCAAAGCCTACCATTGACTATGTACATACCCAGGATGTAACAGAGCTATAGGAGTACCTACCATAGGAGTCCCCTCAACGCCTACCATTGACTATGTACATACCCAGGATGTAACAGAGCTATAGGTGTACCTACCATAGGAATCCCCTCGACGCCTACCATTGACGTGGTGCATACCCAGGATGTGGCTAGACTGTAAACTCTCCTTCCAGACTCATATCAAACATCTCCAATCGAAAATCAAATCAAGAGTCGGCTTTCTATTCTGCAACAAAGCCTCCTTCACTCACGCCGCCAAACTTACTCTAGTAAAACTGACTATCCTACCGATCCTCGACTTCGGTGATGTCATCTACAAAATTGCCTCCAACACTCTACTCAGCAAACTGGATGCAGTTTATCACAATGCCATCCGTTTTGTCATTAAAGCACCTTATACCACCCACCACTGCGACTTGTATGCTCTAGTCGGCTGGCCCTCGCTACATATTCGTCGCCAGACCCACTGGCTCCAGGTCATCTACAAGTCCATGCTAGGTAAAGCTCCGCCTTATCTCAGTTCACTGGTCACGATGGCAACACCCATCCGTAGCACGCGCTCCAGCAGGTGTATCTCACTGATCATCCCTAAAGCCAACACCTCATTTGGCCGCCTTTCGTTCCAGTACTCTGCTGCCTGTGACTGGAACGAATTGCAAAAATCCCTGAAGTTGGAGACTTTTATCTCCCTCACCAACTTCAAACATGTGCTATCTGAGCAGCTAACCGATCGCTGCAGCTGTACATAGTCTATTGGTAAATAACCCACCCATTTTCACCTACCTCATCCCCACACTGTTTTTATTTATTTACTTTTCTGCTCTTTTGCACACCAGTATCTCTACCTGTACATGACCATCTGATCATTTATCACTCCAGTGCTAATCTGCAAGGTTGTAATTATTCGCCTACCTCCTCATGCCTTTTGCACACAATGTATATACACTCGCCTTTTTTGTACTGTGTTATTGACTTGTTAATTGTTTACTCCATGTGTAACTCTGTGTTGTCTGCTCACACTGCTAAGCTTTATCTTGGCCAGGTCGCAGTTGCAAATGAGAACTTGTTCTCAACTAGCCTACCTGGTTAAATAAAGGTGAAATAAAAAAATAAAAATAAAAATGTAACAGAGCTATAGGTGTACCTACCATAGGAATCCCCTCGACGCCTACCATTGACTATGTACATACCCAGGATGTAACAGAGCTATAGGTGTACCTACCAGGATGTAACAGAGATATAGGTGTACCTACCATAGGAATCCCCTCGACGCCTACCATTGACTATGTACATACCCAGGATTTTACAGAGCTATAGGTGTACCTACCATAGGAATCCCCTCAACGCCTACCATTGACTATGTACATACCCAGGATGTAACAGAGCTATAGGTGTACCTACCAGGATGTAACAGAGCTATAGGTGTACCTACCATAGGAATCCCCTCGACGCTGACCATTGACTATGTACATACCCAGGATGTAACAGAGCTATAGGTGTACCTACCATAGGAATCCCCTCGACGCTGACCATTGACTATGTACATACCCAGGATGTAACAGAGCTATAGGTGTACCTACCAGGATGTAACAGAGCTATAGGTGTACCTACCATAGGAATCCCCTCGACGCTGACCATTGACTATGTACATACCCAGCGTGCGACAGAGCTGCAGGAGTTGTGACCCGTTTTTGTTGGTTATGTTGTCGTAGTTGTCTCTAAGGGGGGCATATTTGGGGGAGGGAATGCTGTCACCTCCAGGCAGGTGTTTGTCCCCCTCTGTGCTGAGGGTGTCAGGTTCTTGTCCGGTTCTGGCATTTAGGTCGCCACAGACCAGTACATGTCCCTGGGCCTGGAAATAATGGATTTCCCCCTCTAGGATGGAGAAGCTGTCTTCATTAAAGTATGGGGATTCTAGTGGGGGGATATAGGTAGCATAGGTAGCACACAAGAGGACATTCTTCTCTGTTAAGATCATTCTTTTTTAATTTTTAGCCAAATGTAAAATGATTCTGTTTTGATTCATTTAATGGAGTGAGTTATGTCTGATCTATATCAAATTAGAATACCTCCTGAGTCTCTTCCCTGTTTCACACCTGATAGTGTGGTGGATGGGACTACCAGCTCTCTGCAACCTAGAGGGCAACCAGTGGGTCCATCTCCTCTATACCATGTTTCACACCTGGTAGTGTGGTGGATGGGACTACCAGCTCTCTGTAACCTAGAGGGCAACCAGTGGGTCCATCTCCTCTATACCAGTTTTCTTGCAGGATGACAATGTCTGTATTTCCAAATTATTTGGTAATATCCAGGGTCCTGCTATTTAGGCCAAAGGCAGATGACCTCAGGCCTGGGATATTCCAGGATGAGATAGTGAAGGCTTTGTGTTCCATAAAGTGTCCAATGTTGTTGTCTTGTGGTTTGGCCTCAGGCCAGGAAGTGTGAGCAGAGGCTGCATCTTGTACATGTCATTGGCTTGGGCTAGTGTAAGAGTGGGGGTTGGGCCTGTTTGCCCACTCATGGCCGTTTTGAGGCCCTCTTTGTGGGGGTGGGGTACATGGGGTGGGCAGGAGGGGCATGGGTCCGATCTGAGGGGGTCTAAATGGGGTGTGGACATGATCGACTTGGGGAGGGGTGTTGATTGGTGGGTGTGTGAATGTGGCTGTTGGTGTGGTGGTCTGGATGTAGGTCCTCTCGACGTGGGTTCTCTATGTGTAGGTCTAGGGGGGGTCCCGCAGGTCTGGGAGATTGTCTCGCTGGTCTGGGCGGGGTGTCTATTGATCTGTTGCTCCTGTGTGAAGTGTTGGGGATACGTTTGAGAGCGATGTCCTATATAGTCCGGGTGAAGGTGGGCACTGCTTCCTTGTAGAGGTGGACCTGGTCATAGAGGCTGTTCAAGTCCAGGGTGGAGTGGTGGGCCAGGAAAACATTTGGTTTAAGGCACAGTCACGGGAAATACTTGAGTTTACCCGCATGTTTTGTATGGTAGCAGGGTGGAGATAATCAATTGTATGTTGGGGAAAGTAGAAGAAGCTTTTTCAATTACTTCCTTCAGTGCTGTGGCCAGCCTTTCCTGCTGTGTTCTCAGGTCATTTGTCCCTGTGTGTATTATTATGTGGCTTGGTGAACCTAGTTGGTCCTCAGACAGAAGGTCTAGGGCACGCAGGCTGTTTGGACCATAGAGTTTAGACAAGCTGTGTTTGGACACCAGAGTTTTTTTCTTGTATACATTTCCCATTTGAGTCCATAAGGAGTACGATCTGTGTCTTGTTTTTGTCCTCAGTGGGTGTGGTGGTGGGGGGGTTGTCAGGAGGGCTATCAGGGTAGCTGACAGGGGGGTGCTCAGGGGAGGTGATATCCCCTGGGCTTGGGGTTCTTCATTTGTCTGTTCTGCTGTAATGTCGACCCCATGGTCAGGGTCTGGTGTGGACTGTTCTGCTGTGGTGTCGAGACTTTTGTCGGGATCTGAGGTGGGCTTTTCTGCTGGCTTCTCTACGGGGGTGGCCACCTCTCTAGTGGGTTGTTCTCTGTCACACGCCATCCCCCTCAACCTCTCCTCCAGCAGTCTGAATCCTCTCTAGTGCTCTGTTCTTCTCCTGCTCTTGCTTTTTATGTTGTTGAAGTTATCTCACCACAGTCCAGAGTGCAGATATGTCTCTCTCCACCTCCGGGTCTGGTTAAGGGGGTGTTATTGTGCTGGACTGTTGTCTGGGTCTGTGCTGACCGGAGTGTTGCTGTTCAAGCTCCCCCTACCTTTCCTCCAGCTGGGTAAATGTATCCTTCATTTCAATGTGCTGGGAGGTTGACTTCCCACTTGGAGTTGCTTGTTTGTGGGGTTATATAATCAAGAGGTCTTATCTTTCTCAAGAGAGAGCTTCTCCTGCTGGGCTAATTATTAGATTAGGTGAAAGTCCAGCTGAAACTGTTTGGGGTTACTCTGTACCATTACAGTTCCTGACTTATAGAAATTTATATTAGCTGACTCAGAGTCCTCGTTGTCTAGTATCCTGAGTTTCCACCCCTCGATAACACCCTCCCCTCTCTTAACAGAGGGGTAGTGTGTTAATATAGCACTGTGCCATGCCAGGGGATGGTTTGTGTGGAAGATAAGGTTGCTGATGTTCCCATTTTTATAATAGTCAGCAAAAAGTGTCTCTTGTTTTTTCAAAAGCAGCTTCGTTTTGTGATCTTTCTTACCTTATCATTCTTTACATACACAGGGTACGGTATTTTAATTACCTCTGAACAGCGGGAGGCAGATTCTAAGGCCTTTCCATTGGGTTGGAGTAGACTCTGCGACTCCTGCCATTGTTGGGCTAAAGGACTTTGACATTACTCACTTGGCAAATCAGTGCTAACTGAAGTTGTATCAAGCTCGGCAGCCTTAATTTAGCATTCATTCCTTATAAAGTAATGTAATGTAATGTATTTTTCTTCTTGGCTTTTGGATATAAAATATATTTTCAGACTAAACATTACTCACTTAGTTGCAGGTTGGATGGTGTTTTCAGGTTTCTGTTGTTTTCCAGAGAATTTGCTGTATAGAGAAATAAATCTTGGTAGTTGTAAACCTTCCAGGTGATTCCGCAACTCCGTCCAAAATCAGGTTGTAGATTTTGAGTTTTGATTTGGAGGGAAGGATATGTTGTAGAGGGTATATGTTCGTGGAAAAAAATCCAAGTTTATCTAACTTTAAATCTATATTTTTTTTAAAGAACTGAAAAATGCAGGAGCTCATCTGATCATGACCTCTCTCTCACTCTCACTCTCACTCTCACTAACTCATCTCAATTCAATTCAAGGGCTTTATTGGCATGGGTAACATGTGTTAACATTGCCAAAGCAAGTGAGGTAGATAATAAACAAAAGTGAAATAAAACATAAAAATGAACAGTAAACATTACACTCACAGAAGTCTCTCTCTACTGTCTCTACCTCTTCTCTCACTAAGGTCTCATGCGCGCGTGCATGTGTGTGTGTTTGTCTGCCCACGTGCCCGCCTGTGAGTGTGTTAATGTATTGTGGGGTTGCAGACAGACAGCCTATGATGGATGACGAGAACACAGTCTTAGTCTTCATCTCAACGTGTCAGCAGTTCAGGAAGCCTCCTCAATAGCACCCTATAGCCCTTCCTTTGTCCAGAGCCTTACCAGGCTCATCGTGCCCTACATAGGGTACCGTTAAGGACACATCCACTGTTTGATGTCTGAGTGCTGGGGTAATAAATTGTCCCCTCTCACACCTGAATATTGTGACGTCAGCTCGGATAAGTGATAGGGTTCATCTCACCTTGAGAAGGTCTCGTCCTGTGCTTAGCTGTTAGCTGGACTAGTGAGTAAACACTAAAGAATCAATGGAATACTCTACACTGTTGATTGCTTTATGTTTTGTTTGTAGGTACGTACCGTCACCTACAAAGACACAAGTTTTAGCCTCAAAGACACACGACTCCTATACACACGCACACAAACGAACACACGCACACACGCACGCACGCGTTAATTGTTAATTGCGCTACCGAACTGCCCCTAATCAAAACAAAACAAAACGGCCTAAACCCAGCCGTCAGAAAACACAGAAAATTTAACTTTTTTCAATGTGTCAATCACTCTCGAGTCATCTGGGACCCACGAGCTAAGCCCAAGGGACTACTAGGGGGGCACTTGAACATTCGTAGTGTCATTCCAAAAAGTGATCAAATTCAACATCTACTCACAGACTCCAACTTTGACTTTCTCTGCCTCTCAGAGACATGGCTCCATAAACACTCTCCATATGCTGCTTTGATTGTGCCTGGCTACAATGTTTTCAGGAGAGACAGGATTGAAGGAAGAGGAGGGGGTGTGATGATTTACATTAAAGAACATATCCGATGTAAACAAATTGAGTGGTCATGTGATCATGAACTAGAATGTATCGGCCTGAACGTTACACTGTCTCCCCAAATGTCTTTTACCCTCATTGGAATGTATAGGCCACCTTCCACCAAAAGTGTGTTTTTTGATCAGTTTAATACCATATTAGGGAATGTGATTTTGGGAAAGAGGTCATCTTAATGGGAGATTTTAACATTAATTATGAAGACAAGTGTTGTAGGAAAACCCTCAAACGGATCACTAATACCTTTGACCTTAAACAGCTAGTTAAAGGGCCAACCAGGGTGACTTGTTGCTCTAAAACACAGATTGATTTGGTGTTCAGTAATAAACCAGAGAGAGTGACTAAATCATTCAATATGGTTACTGGGCTGTCTGATCATAATCTGACACTTATAGCCAGAAAGCTGTCTAAGAGCAGGTTTAACCTCTCTACTGTTAGAAAGCCGGATCAACTCAGAATACCTAAGAGTGAATTCAACTATTTTGAAAAAGCAATTAAGGGAATAAACTGGAATGATCTCTTGTCCTATACAGACGTGGAAGCTGATAGTCAGGTTTTTCTATCCACAATCTAGACTACAATAAATGGCTTCCTAAAGAAAATCAAATCCAAACCTGGCCAAAAGAGCACTCTTCCTTGGCTAAATGGAGAAATCTGGAAATTGATGAAAGAACGAGATTATGCTCTAAAAATAGCCCTACAATCTAAATTAGAGCATGACAGACGTAGGTTTACCATGTTGAGAAATAAGGTGATGAAAGAAATCAGACAGGCCAAGGCAAACCTTTTTATTAACATAATTGGTGAAGCAAAGGGAAATTCTAAATTGATATGGGAGAATCTAAAAAAGTTAACAGGGAAAGACCATAGTAACACTGCAAAAAGACTAGAAATCATGGTGAATAACAATCTAACACAGGATGCAGTCGAAATAGCAATAGCCTTTAATTCCTACTTTATTGACTCTGTCAGGGTACTGACACAGAACCCCTCCACTGGTTTCTTGGGCTCAGTGCTAGTGAATGACACTCAACCTGTCTTCATCATAAGGGAGGTTTCTGAGTCAAAGGTGAACAAGGTGATTAGCTCACTAAAGAACTCTAAAGCCAAAGATGTGTTTGGGATGGACTCTACCTTTCTTAAAAACTACAAAGAGTCACTCATTGGCCCCATCACTAAGGTCACCAACACATCTATTGGTCTCGGTGTGTTTCCAAGGGTATGGAAGTCGGCCATAATAACGGCCATCTTAAATCAGGCGACCCTGCTGACGTGAGTAACTACAGGTCCATTAGTATACTACCTGTGGTGTCAAAGGTTGTTGAAAAGTGTGTAGCAGAACAACTGATTGCCCACCTCAACAACAGCCCCTTCACATTACACTCCATGCAGTTTGGCTTCAGAGCGAAACACTCCACAGAAACGGCCAACTGCTTTCTTCTGGAAAATGTGAAGTCCAAGATGGACAAAGGGGGTTCTGTTGGGACTGTGTTTCTGGACCTAAGGAAGGCTTTTGAAACTGTTAACCATGAGATTCTCATCACAAAATTGTCCAAGTTCAACTTTTCCCCTGATGCCTTGAGATGGATGAAATCATACCTTGAAGGCAGAACTCAGTGTGTCAGAGTGAGCAATGAGCTGTCGCCCACTCGTAGCTATGATGTGGGCGTGCCCCAAGGGTCAATACTGGGGCCCCTCCTGTTCAGCCTGTACATTAATGATCTGCCTTCTGTCTGTACTGGGTCTGAAGTTCAAATGTATGCAGATGATACAGTGATATATGTGCATGCAAAGAGCAAACAACAAGCTGCACAAGAACTCACTACTGTAATGGTCCAGGTTACAAAGTGGCTCAGTAACTCGTGTTTGCATCTCAATGTGAAAAAACTGTTTGCATGTTCTTCACAAAGAGGGCAACAGATGCTACTGAGCCAGATGTCTATGTGTCAGGGGAGAAGCTCCAGGTGGTATCCGATTTTAAGTACCTTGGCATCATACCTGATTCCAACCTCTCTTTAAAAAGCATGTGAAAAGGGTAATTCAAATAACTAAATTCAACCTAGCTAATTTCCGATTTTTACGAAATTGTTTGACTACAGAGGTAGCAAAACTGAACTTCAACTCTTTAGATGCACTATTGTAAAGTGGCTGTTCCACTGATGTCAGAAGGTGAATTCACCAATTTGTAAGTCGCTCTGGATAAGAGCGTCTGCTAAATGACTTAAATGTAAATGTAATGATACTCCCCCACTTAAAATACTGCTTGACTAGTTGGGCCCAAGCTTGCTGTACAACATTAAAACCTATTCAGTCTGTCTACAAACAGGCTCTCAAAGTGCTTGATAGGAAGCCCAATATCCATCATCATTGTCACATCCTTAGAAAGCATGAGTTCTTGAGTTGGGAAAATCTTGTGCAATACACTGACGCATGTCTTGTATTCAAGATCCTTAATGGCCTGGCTCCCCCTCCACTCAATATTTTTGTTAAACAGAAAACCCAGACATATGGCAGCAGATCCACAAGGTCTGCCATGAGAGGTGACTGTATAGTTCCCCTAAGGAAAAGCACCTTTAGTAAATATGCATTCTCTGTGAGATCTTCCCATGTCTGGAATACACTGCCATCAGACACACATAACTGCACCACATATCACACTTTCACAAAATGCTTGAAGACATGGCTAAAGGTCAATCAGATTTGTGAACATGGTCCCTAGCTGTGTGTTGCCGATTTCCATGTTGTCTGTTGTCTGTAGCTTGTGAGGTGTGGAAACACTTTGTTGCTTTTATGAATTTTGTCTTGCTGCTTTTTGTTCTATGTTGCTCTGTCTGTATGCTACGTCTTGCTTGTCCTATGTTGCTCTGTCTGTATACTATGTCTTGCTTGTCCTATGTTGCTATGTCTTGCTTGTTCTATGTTGCTATTGTCTATATTGTAATTGTTTTTAATAACCTGCCCAGGGACTGCGGTTGAAAATTAGCCGGCTGGCTAAAACCGGCACTTTTACTGAAACGTTGATTAATGTGCACTGTCCCTGTAAAAATAAAAAATAAACTCAAACTCAAACTCAACGCACGCACACACGCCAAACTTCTAGCACGTCTATGCTCTATAGACTGCTTCTTAGTTGTGGTTTGCTGTCAAGTTGGTTAACTTCTTGCGTCAAGCAATCCCGTATCCGGGAGCGTAATCATAGCCTCAAGCTCATTACCATAACGCAACGTTAACGTAACGTTAACTATTCATGAAAATCGCAAATGAATTGAAAGAAATATATTCACTCACAAGCTTAGCCTTTTGTTAACAACACAGTCATCTCAGATTTTTAAAAATATGCTTTTCAACCATAGCTACACAAGCATTTGTGTAAGAGTATTGATAGCTAGCATAGCATTAGCCTAGCATTCAGCAGGCAACATTTTCACAAAAACAATAAAAGCATTCAAATAAAATCATTTACTTTGAAGAACTTTGGATGTTTTCAATGAGGAGACTCTCAGTTAGATAGCGAATGTTCAGTTTTTCCAAAAAAGATTATTTGTGTAGGAGAAATCGCTCCGTTTTGTTCATCACTTTTTTCCAAATTAACTCCATAATATCGACAGAAACATGGCAAACGTTGTTTAGAATCAATCCTCAATGTGTTTTTTACATATCTATTCAATGATAAATCATTCGTGGCAGTTGGCTTTCTCCTCTGAAGCAAATGGTAAAGTGCACGCAGCTGGAGATTACGCAATAATTTCGGCGGAGGACACCAAGCGGGCAACTGGTAAATGTAGTCTCTTATGGTCAATCTTCCAATGATATGCCTACAAATATGTCACAATGCTGCTGACACCTTGGGGAAACGACAGAAAGTGTAGGCTCATTCCTGGCGCATTCACTGCCATATAAGGAGACATTGGAACACAGCGCCTTCAAAATCTGGGCCATTTCCTGTTTGAAATTTCATCTTGGTTTCGCCTGTAGCATTAGTTCTGTGGCACTCACAGACAATATCTTTGCAGTTTTGGAAACGTCAGAGTGTTTTCTTTCCAAAGCTGTCAATTATATGCATTTGGTCCCTAAAGCCAACACCTCATTTGGCCGCCTTTCGTTTCAGTTCTCTGCTGCCTGTGAATGGAACGAATTGCAAAAATCGCTGAAGTTGGAGACTTTTATCTCCCTCACCAACTTCAAGCATCTGCTATCTTAGCAGCTAACCGATCACTGCAGCTGTACATAGTCTATCGGTAAATAGCCCACCCAATTTTACCTCCCTCATCCCCATACTGTTTTTATTTATTTACTTTTCTGCTCTTTTGCACACCAATATCACTACCTGTACATGACCATCTGATCATATATCACTCCAGTGTTAATCTGCGAAATTTTAATTTTTCGCCTACCTCCTCATGCCTTTTGCATGAGACTTTTGCATGAGACTCTCTTTTTTTCTACTGTGTTATTGACTTGTTAATTGTTTACTCCATGTGTAACTCTGTGTTTTCTGTTCACACTGCTATGCTTTATCTTGGCCAGGTCGCAGTTGCAAATGAGAACTTGTTCTCAACTAGCCTACCTGGTTAAATAAAGGTGAAATAAAATAAAATAAAAATATAGTGCACTACTTTAAACCAGAGCCCTATGGCAGCTCTACAGGGCTAGAGAGGCCAAGGTGAGTCAGCACCATGGACAGCTCTACAGGGCTAGAGAGGCCAAGGTCAGTCAGCACCATGGACAGCTCTACAGGGCTAGAGAGGCCAAGGTGAGTCAGCACCATGGACAGCTCTACGGGCTAGAGAGGCCAAGGTGAGTCAGCACCATGGACAGCTCTACAGGGCTAGAGAGGCCAAGGTGAGTCAGCACCATGGACAGCTCTACAGGGCTAGAGAGGCCAAGGTGAGTCAGCACCATGGACAGCTCTACGGGGCTAGAGAGGCCAAGGTGAGTCAGCACCATGGACAGCTCTACGGGGCTAGAGAGGCCAAGGTGAGTCAGCACCATGGACAGCTCTACGGGGCTAGAGAGGCCAAGGTGAGTCAGCACCATGGACAGCTCTACAGGGCTAGAGAGGCCAAGGTCAGTCAGCACCATGGACAGCTCTACAGGGCTAGAGAGGCCAAGGTCAGTCAGCACCATGGACAGCTCTACAGGGCTAGAGAGGCCAAGGTGAGTCAGCACCATGGACAGCTCTACAGGGCTAGAGAGGCCAAGGTGAGTCAGCACCATGGACAGCTCTACAGGGCTAGAGAGGCCAAGGTGAGTCAGCACCATGGACAGCTCTACAGGGCTAGAGAGGCCAAGGTGAGTCAGCACCATGGACAGCTCTACAGGGCTAGAGAGGCCAAGGTGAGTCAGCACCATGGACAGCTCTACAGGGCTAGAGAGGCCAAGGTGAGTCAGCACCATGGACAGCTCTACAGGGCTAGAGAGGCCAAGGTGAGTCAGCACCATGGACAGCTCTACGGGGCTAGAGAGGCCAAGGTGAGTCAGCACCATGGACAGCTCTACAGGGCTAGAGAGGCCAAGGTGAGTCAGCACCATGGACAGCTCTACGGGGCTAGAGAGGCCAAGGTGAGTCAGCACCATGGACAGCTCTACAGGGCTAGAGAGGCCAAGGTCAGTCAGCACCATGGACAGCTCTACAGGGCTAGAGAGGCCAAGGTGAGTCAGCACCATGGACAGCTCTACAGGGCTAGAGAGGCCAAGGTGAGTCAGCACCATGGACAGCTCTACAGGGCTAGAGAGGCCAAGGTCAGTCAGCACCATGGACAGCTCTACAGGGCTAGAGAGGCCAAGGTCAGTCAGCACCATGGACAGCTCTACAGGGCTAGAGAGGCCAAGGTGAGTCAGCACCATGGACAGCTCTACAGGGCTAGAGAGGCCAAGGTGAGTCAGCACCATGGACAGCTCTACAGGGCTAGAGAGGCCAAGGTCAGTCAGCACCATGGACAGCTCTACAGGGCTAGAGAGGCCAAGGTGAGTCAGCACCATGGACAGCTCTACGGGGCTAGAGAGGCCAAGGTGAGTCAGCACCATGGACAGCTCTACAGGGCTAGAGAGGCCAAGGTGAGTCAGCACCATGGACAGCTCTACAGGGCTAGAGAGGCCAAGGTGAGTCAGCACCATGGACAGCTCTACGGGGCTAGAGAGGCCAAGGTGAGTCAGCACCATGGACAGCTCTACAGGGCTAGAGAGGCCAAGGTGAGTCAGCACCATGGACAGCTCTACGGGGCTAGAGAGGCCAAGGTGAGTCAGCACCATGGACAGCTCTACGGGCTAGAGAGGCCAAGGTGAGTCAGCACCATGGACAGCTCTACAGGGCTAGAGAGGCCAAGGTGAGTCAGCACCATGGACAGCTCTACGGGGCTAGAGAGGCCAAGGTGAGTCAGCACCATGGACAGCTCTACAGGGCTAGAGAGGCCAAGGTGAGTCAGCACCATGGACAGCTCTACAGGGCTAGAGAGGCCAAGGTCAGTCAGCACCATGGACAGCTCTACAGGGCTAGAGAGGCCAAGGTGAGTCAGCACCATGGACAGCTCTACGGGGCTAGAGAGGCCAAGGTGAGTCAGCACCATGGACAGCTCTACGGGGCTAGAGAGGCCAAGGTGAGTCAGCACCATGGACAGCTCTACAGGGCTAGAGAGGCCAAGGTGAGTCAGCACCATGGACAGCTCTACGGGGCTAGAGAGGCCAAGGTGAGTCAGCACCATGGACAGCTCTACAGGGCTAGAGAGGCCAAGGTGAGTCAGCACCATGGACAGCTCTACAGGGCTAGAGAGGCCAAGGTCAGTCAGCACCATGGACAGCTCTACAGGGCTAGATCAGACGCCAAAGACGGTACGAGGCAATGTTTGACTCACCTTTCTTTCCCTCTTCCCATTCTTTGCCCCCAAGAAGAAGAAGAGTATCCATGCCCGAGCTGCACGCCCACCGGCGCAAGTTGAGAATAAATGTTGAAACCCAGGACTCATTGCTCTCTCTTTCTTTTTTGTTGTTAATTACCACAGGCGGTCCAAGGAGCCGCCACACGGGACACTGAGTGACCGACCACTTACCTGAGAGACCTATCGACCACTTACCTGAGAGGCCTATCGACCACTTACCTGAGAGGCCTATCGACCACTTACCTGAGAGGCCTATCGACCACTTACCTGAGAGGCCTATCGACCACTTACCTGAGAGGCCTATCGACCACTTACCTGAGAGGCCTATCGACCACTTACCTGAGAGGCCTATCGACCACTTACCTGAGAGACCTATCGACCACTTACCTGAGAGGCCTATCGACCACTTACCTGAGAGGCCTATCGACCACTTACCTGAGAGGCCTTTCGACCACTTACCTGAGAGACCTATCGACCACTTACCTGAGAGGCCTATCGACCACTTACCTGAGAGGCCTATCGACCACATACCTGAGAGGCCTATCGACCACTTACCTGAGAGGCCTATCAGTTGTATTTCTCCCCATTCCTTCAACCTTCATTAAAAAAACTACTTTTGTTTGTGCACCACAAATCAGTCTCCCACTGTCTTATTTACTTGTGAGTTTCACCTCAGACTCCCCTGGACTGCCACAGGACCTTGAGCAATTTATATGTTGTCTGTCCTGAGTATTTTAGCTGTTGTTTATCCTGAGTATTTTAGCTGTTGTTTATCCTGGGTATTTTAGCTGTTGTTTATCCTGAGTATTTTAGCTGTTGTTTATCCTGGGTATTTTAGCTGTTGTTTATCCTGAGTATTTTAGCTGTTGTTTATCCTGAGTATTTTAGCTGTTGTTTATCCTGAGTATTTTAGCTGTTGTTTATCCTGGGTATTTTAGCTGTTGTTTGTCCTGAGTATTTTAGCTGTTGTTTATCCTGAGTATTTTAGCTGTTGTTTATCCTGAGTATTTTAGCTGTTGTTTATCCTGGGTATTTTAGCTGTTGTTTATCCTGGTTATTTTAGCTGTTGTTTATCCTGGTTATTTTAGCTGTTGTTTATCCTGAGTATTTTAGCTGTATGGGGCTCCATTTGGGACTCATGCTCTCTCCCTCCAACGTTGATAATAACATGGTAATGCATTATTTACTCTGACAGTTAAGTCCTTTGTTTTGTTAATTCAATAATCAACATCCATTTCAAAAATCAGGTTTGAGGTCCACGTTTTGTAATCTGTACTATATTTTTGCAATTACAATTTATTGTATATCTTTAATCTGACAACTGTTCTCTGCCTCACCTCATGCCAAGATAAAAAAGACCTCCGCAAAGCATGGATTTGTTGTTGGATCTCCAACAACATCCTATTGTACTTTATATGGAGCCCATACAGTCTATTTCTAAAGGAGAGATTTCCTCCCTGTGATATAGGCTGTGCCATAAATGACCTCCTATTCCCTATATAGTGCACTAGTTTAGACCAATGCCCATAGGGCTTGAGTCAAAAGTAGTGCACTTTAAATTGACTAGGGTGCTATTTGGGATTCTGTCCTAGTCTCCCTACAATGTGCTGTCTGGATGATTAATCTCTCCTATTATTTCACAGATAGAATCACCAAACCACACAGTGGAGGGTCCAATTATCAAGCGTACAACAACAATATCAGTGGAAATATTGACTCAGGGAAGCAAAACATTCTGGACTCTTTTTCCGTAATGGAAATGTAGGTAACTCTTCATTTTACAGCCTGGAAATTACGAGGTAATAACTAGGTAAATATCTAGTATTAAAATGTAGACATGTTAACCATTTAGTCCCAAATATACTTACTTGGAACCAAGCAAGTAAGTACTACATAATTACTTAATAAATACAAATCAACAACAACATGTGCTTATTGTACATGTTCTTATCCAGAGTGACTTACACTCTAGGTTTAAGTGCCTTGCTCAAAGTGACAGACAGATTTTTCCACCTACTCGGCTAATGTGACCTTTCGGGTTATGGGCCCAATGCTCTTAACCACTAGTCTGCAAGGTTAGTACAAGATACTTACTATGTAAAAATAGTAGTAACAACATGTACGCAGTATAATATTTATTTATTACCACATACTTACTACATTCATACCTTCAAGTCAATCATCTTTTAGTTATAATATACAGGGCATTCGGATAGTAGTCAGATCCCTTGACTTTTTCCAAATGTTGTTGTGTTACAGCATTATTCTAAAATTGATTAAATGTTTTTTTTCCCTCATCAAGTCACACACAATACCACATAATGACATCACAATACCCCATAATGACATCACAATACCCCATAATGACATCACAATACCCATAATGACATCACAATACCCCATAATTACATCACAATACCCCATAATGACATCACAATACCCCATAATTACATCACAATACCCCATAATTACATCACAATACCCGATAATTACATCACAATACCCGATAATTACATCACAATACCCCATAATGACATCACAATACCCCATTAATGACGAAGCAAAAACAGGTTTTTATAAAGTTCCAGTCAAGAGTTTCGACACACCTAGTCATTCAAGAGTTTATCTTTATTTTTACTATTGTCAAACAAAAATTACGACATCAAAACTGTGAAATAACACATTTGGAATCATGTAGTTACCAAAAAGGATATATGCAAATAATAATATTTTATTTTATTTTAAATTCTTCAAGTAGCCACCCTTTGCCTTGATGACAGCATTGCACACTCAAGTCATTATTGGCATTCTCTCTACCAGCTTCACCTGGAATGCTTTTCCAACATTCTTGAAGGAGTTCCCACATAAGCACTTCTTGGCTGCATTTGCTTCACTCTGTGGTTCAACTCATCCCAAATCATGATTGTGAAGGCCAGATCATCTGATGCAGCACTCCAGACAATATCCATCTTGGTCAAATAGCCCTTAAACAGCATGGAGGTGTGTTGGGTCATTATCCTGTTGAAAAACAAATGCTAGTCCCACTAAGCACAAACCAGATGGGATGGAGTAATGCTGCAGAATGCTGCCGTAGCCACGCTGGTCAATCAAAGACACTGTCACCAGCAAAGCACCCCCAAACCATCACACCTCCTCCTCCATGCTTCACGTTGGGAACAACACATGCGGAGATCCGTTCACCTACTATGCGTCTCACAAAGACATGGGATTTGGAACAAAAAATCACATATTTGGACTTTCCACTGGTCTAATGTCCATTGCTTGTGTTTGTAATTTCACCTTGGATTTAAAGCGATATTATTGTTTAACTCTATATTGTTAGCAGACTGGCCGTGGATATTAGGTGTTGTTTTGAGTTAACTTTAACTTTCCAAGCCAAACCCTTCATATTATATCCGCTAACCACTACACGCAGCCTATATCGTTGTCACCTTATTAGCTAACATATCCGCTAACCGCTACACGCAGCCTACATCGTTGTCGCCATATTAGCTAACATATCCGCTAACCGCTACACGCAGCCTACATCGTTGTCAACTTATCAAATCAAATCAAATCAAATGTTATTTGTCACATACACATGGTTAGCAGATGTTAATGCGAGTGTAGCGAAATGCTTGTGCTTCTAGTTCCGACAATGCAGTAATAACCAACAAGTAATCTAACTAACAATTCCTAAACTACTGTCTTATACACAGTGTAAGGGGATAAAGAATATGTACATAAGGATATATGAATGAGTGATGGTGCAGAGCAGCATAGGCAAGATACAGTAGATGGTATCGAGCACAGTATATACATATGAGATGAGTATGTAAACAAAGTGGCATAGTTAAAGTGGCTAGTGATACATGTATTACATAAGGATTCAGTAGATGATAGAGTACAGTATATACATATACATATGAGATGAATAATGTAGGGTTTAAAGTGGCTAGTGATACATGTATTACATAAATATGGCAAGATGCAGTAGATGGTATAGAGTACAGTATATACATATGAGATGAGTAATGTAGGGTATGTAAACATTATATTAAGTGGCATTGTTTAAAGTGGCTAGTGATACATTTTTTACGTCCATTTTTCCATTATTAAAGTGGCTGGAGTTGAGTCAGTATGTTGTCAGCAGCAACTCAATGTTAGTGGTGGCTGTTTAACAGTCTGATAACCTTGAGATAGAAGCTGTTTAACAGTCTGATGGCCTTGAGATAGAAGCTGTTTTTCAGTCTCTCGGTCCCTGCTTTGATGCACCTGTACTGACCTCGCTTTCTGGATGATAGCGGGGTGAACAGGCAGTGGCTCGGGTGGTTGTTGTCCTTGATGATCTTTGTGGCCTTCCTGTAACATCGGGTGGTGTAGGTGTCCTGGAGGGCAGGTAGTTTGCCCCCGGTGATACGTTGTGCAGACCTCACTACCCTCTGGAGAGCCTTACTGTTGTGGGCGGAGCAGGTGCCGTACCAGGTGGTGATACAGCCCGCCTGGATGCAATTGATTGTGCATCTGTAGCAGTTTGTGAGTGCTTTTGGTGACAAGCCAAATTTTTTCAGCCTCCTGAGGTTGAAGAGGCGCTGCTGCGCCTTCTTCACGATGCTGTCTGTGTGAGTGGACCAATTCAGTTTGTCTGTGATGTGTATGCCGAGGAACTTAAAATTTACTACCCTCTCCACTACTGTTCCATCGATGTGGATAGGGGGGTGTTCCCTCTGCTGTTTCCTGAAGTCCACAATCATCTCCTTAGTTTTGTTGACGTTGAGTGTGAGGTTATTGTCCTGACACCACACTCCGTGGGCCCTCACCTCCTCCCTGTATGTCGTTGTTGGTAATCAAGCCTACCACTGTTGTGTCGTCCGCAAACTTGATGATTGAGTTGGAGGCGTGCGTTGCCGCGCAGTCGTGGGTGAACAGGGAGTACAGGAGAGGGCTCAGAACGCACCCTTGTGGGGCCCCAGTGTTGAGGATCAGCGGGGTGGAGATGTTGTTGCCTACCCTCACCACCTGGGGGCGGCCCGTCAGGAAGTCCAGTACCCAGTTGCACAGGGCGGGGTCGAGACCCAGTGTCTCGAGCTTGATGACGAGCTTGGAGGGTACTATGGTGTTAAATGCCAAGCTGTAGTCGATGAACAGCATTCTCACGTAGGTATTCCTCTTGTCCAGATGGGTTAGGGCAGTGTGCAGTGTGGTTGAGATTGCGTCGTCTGTGGACCTATTTGGGCGGTAAGCAAATTGGAGTGGGTCTAGGGTGTCAGGTAGGGTGGAGGTGATATGGTCCTTGACTAGTCTCTCAAAGCACTTCATGATGACGGAAGTGAGTGCTACGGGGCGGTAGTCGTTTAGCTCAGTTACCTTAGCTTTCTTGGGAACAGGAACAATGGTGGCCCTCTTGAAGCATGTGGAAACAGCAGACTGGTATAGGGTTTGATTGAATATGTCCGGAAACACACCAGCCAGCTTGTCTGCGCATGCTCTGAGGGCGCGGCTGGGGATGCCGTCTGGGCCTGCAGCTTTGCGGGGGTTAACACTTTTAAATGTTTTACTCACCTCGGCTGCAGTGAAGGAGAGACCGCATGTTTTTCCGTTGCAGGCCGTGTCAGTGGCACTGTATTGTCCTCAAAGCGGGCAAAAAAAGTTATTTAGTCTGCCTGGGAGCAAGACATCCTGGTCCGTGACTGAGCTGGATTTATTCTTATAGTCCGTGATTGACTGTAGACCCTGCCACATACCTCTTGTGTCTGGCTAACATATCCGCTACACACAGCCTACATCGTTGTCACCATATTAGCTAACATCAAGTCAACAAAAGGTACTAGAAATAACACTTTAGTAAACCTGTGGACTGAAAATATTTGGCATGGGTCCCCAGATCCTCAAAAAGTTCTACAGTTGCACCATCGAGACCGGTAGCATCACCGCCTGGTATGGAAACTGCTTGGCATCTGACCATAAGGCGCTACAGAAGTAGAGCGTACAGCCCTGGTACATCACTGGGGCCAAGCTTCCTGCCATCAAGGACCTATATGTTACGCAGTGCAAGAGGATGGCCCCAAAAAATTGTCAAAGACTCCAGTCACCCTAGTTATAGACTGTTTTCTCTGCTACCGCACGGCAATCGTTACCGGAGCACCAAGTCTAGGTCCAAAAGGCTCCTTAACAGCTTCTACCCCCAAGCCATAAGACTGCTGAACACCTCATCAAATGTCTACCCAGACTATTTGCATTTGAACACCACCCTCCCCTTTTGCACCACTGCTACTCTCTGTTATCATCTATGCATAGTCCCTCTACCTCCATGTACATATTACCTCAACTAACCGGTGCTCCAGGCACATTGACTCTGTACCGGTACCCCCCTGTATATAGTCTCACTATTCTTATTTTACTCCTCCTCTTTAATTACTTGTTACATTTCTTTATTTATTCTTGTTCACACATTTTTTTTAACTGCATTGTTGTATAATTAAATTCATTCATTTCCCTTCCTCCTCCGCAGAGCCTACATATACACTATCGAGAAGGAGCCAACACATCTCAACAAACAGACACCACACCAAAAGTGTGACCATCCACATAAATCATGTTAGACTCTCATCCCTGTCTTAGGCTATGTCCCAAAATGTTTAATAGTGCATAGTGGTTCACATAGGGTTTCTCAAAGGGGTTCCCAAAGGAGTTCCCATAGGGGTTTTCAAGGGTGTTCCCCATAGGGGTTCCCATAATGGTTCCCCATAGAGGTTCTCATAGTGGTTCCCATAGGGGTTCTCATAAGGGTTCTCAAGGGGGTTCCCCATATGGGTTCCCATAATGGTTCCCCATAGAGGTTCTCATAGTGGTTCCCATAGGGGTTCCCATAGGGGGGTTCCCATATGGGTTCCAATAATGGTTCTCATAGAGGTTCCCATAGGGGTTCTCACAAGGGTTCTCAAGGGGGTTCCCCATAGGGTTCCAATAATGGTTCCCCATAGAGGTTCCCATAGGGGTTCCCATAAGGCTCTCAAGGGGGTTCCCCATAGGGGTTCCCATAATGGATCCCCATAGAGGTTCCCATAGTGGTTCCCATAGGGCACTGGTGAAAAGTAGTGCACTAACATACAGAGAATAGGGAGCCATTTAGGATTTAAACACAGTTTATTGTCATCAGGAGATTATTCCAGCATGCTCAAATTGTCACGTCAAAAAAACGGCACAGATTACATAACAGTGTCTGCATCCCAAATGCCAGTGGATTCCCAGAGCCCTGTGGGTCAAAAGTAAAGCACTATAACAGAAACACCTTTGAGACTCAACTTTTCTCTTTCCGAGGTGCAACCCTGGAGAGGTCAGAGAGTTTTGCCTGAGTGTTTTCTCTTTCCGAGGTGCAACCCTGGAGAGGTGCCAGAGTGTTTTCCTTTCTGCAACCCTGGAGAGGTCAGAGAGTTTTGCCTGAGTGTTTTCTCTTTCCGAACCCTGGAGAGGTCAGCAGCGTGTTTTCTCTTTCTGAGGTAAAACCCTGGAGAGGTCAGAGGTTTTGCCAGAGTTTTTCTCTTTCCGCGCAACCCTGGAGAGGTCAGTTTTGCCAGAGTGTTTTCTCTTTCCGAGGTGCAACCCTGGAGAGGTCAGAGAGTTTTGCCAGAGTGTTTTCTCTTTCCGAGGCGCAACCCTGGAGAGGTCAGAGAGTTTTGCCTGAGTGTTTTCTCTTTCCGAGGTGCAACCCTGGAGAGGTCAGAGAGTTTTGCCTGAGTGTTTTCTCTTTCCGAGGTGCAACCCTGGAGAGGTCAGAGAGTTTTGCCTGAGTGTTTTCTCTTTCTGAGGTGCAACCCTGGAGAGGTCAGAGAGTTTTGCCTGAGTGTTTTCTCTCCAATTAGATGGAAGTGAATTATTTTCTTATTACCGTGTCTGCAGCCAGGAGCCAGAGATACACAGTAAAGCACAAGCACAAGGCCCTTCCCAAACGGAAGCTTATTTCCCTTTATAGTGAGCTACATTTGACCAGAGCCAATAGGCTCTAATCATTAAGCTAAGGTGCCATTTGGGAGGTACACACTATCTAGTGCTGCAGGGGGGGGGGGGTGGGCTATTACTCATATCATATGCTGTTATACACGATAATGAATACACAGACCAACCAACTAAACAGAAGGTCATCATCTAACACAACCTTACTACACATAACATGGTACGTGCTGCAAGAATGAATTGCTGGACCGTGTCTCAACTGTACACAGTGCACAAACAGTAGTGCCCTATGGGCCATGGGCTGTTCCCTACTTAGTACAGAGAGAGTCGACCAGAATCAGCCAGCTCTAAACAGAAGCTGAGAATTTTGGGGGGAATAAGGTGCCATTTGGGACACATGTTACGACTCAGTATAATTATGGGAACCAACAAACAGTCGGGCTAATTGTACATTCACAAACCACATGACTAATATTCCCGAGTGAATGTGGCTCTCATCTCACGAGTCAAGGTGGAAAACATGTTGCATGTGAGTGGGGGAGGGTTTATCGGCTATGAAATTAGCATATACCCTATATTAGCTGACTGAAATTAGCATATACCCTGTATTAGCTGACTGAAATTAGCATATACCCTGTATTAGCTGACTGAAATTAGCATATACCCTATATTAGCTGACTGAAGTTAGCATATACCCTATATTAGCTGCCTGAAATTAGCATATACCCTGTATTAGCTGACTGAAATTAGCGTATACCCTGTATTAGTTGATTGAAATTAGCATATACCCTGTATTAGCTGACTGAAATTAGCATATACCCTGTATTAGCTGACTGAAATTAGCATATACCCTGTATTAGCTGACTGAAATTAGCATATACCCTGTATTAGCTGACTGAAATTAGCATATACCCTGTATTAGCTGACTGAAATTAGCATATGCCCTGTATTAGCTGACTGAAATTAGCAGGTACCCTGTATTAGTTGACTGACATTAGCATGTACCCTGTATTAGCTGACTGAAATTAGCAGTTACCCTGTATTAGTTGACTGAAATTAGCATATACCCTGTATTAGCTGACTGAAATTGGCAGGTACCCTGTATTAGTTGACTGAAATTAGCTGTGTATCCCTAGTTGGAGGACTTGGTAGAAAACATACACATACTGCCCCCAGCCATAAGAAGTTTAAGAAGTAACAGAATTCCACAAATTAAGTTTTAAGAAGTCACACCTGTTAATTAAAATGCATTCCAGGTGACTACCTCAAGAATCTGGTTGAGATAATGCCAAGCAAGTGCAAAGCTGTCATCAAGATAAAGCGTGCCTACTTGAAGAATCTAACATCTTAAATATGTTTTGATTTGTTTAACAGTTTTATGGTTACTACATGGTTTCATATGAGTTATTTCATAGTGTTGATGTCTTCACTATTATTCTGGACTAGTAACCAGGAAGGTTGCAAGTTCAAGCCCCTGAGCCGACAAGGTAAAAATCTGTCATTTTGCCCCTGAACAAGGCAGTTAACCCACTGTTCCTTGGCTGTCATTGAAAATAAGAATTTGTTCTTAACTGACTTGCCGAGTTAAATAAAGGTAAAATAGTGGATATAATAGTAGTGTCTATACATACAGTACCTGTTGAATGAGAAGGTGTGTCCAACCTTTTGACTGGTACTGGTACTGGTACCAAACAGACCAATAATCTAATAACATTTCTGGTGATCCTGCTGATAACGCTACAGAAGTAGTTTACTGAACAGGGTGCATTTTGGGATGCAGACCATTGTATAGATTTTTGTATTGGATCTTGTGGTAAAACTCAATGCTCTTAAATATACTGTAAGGTGCAGTGTTGAAAGAGAGGAGCAGAGTAGCAACATATCTAACACCACTCATCAGGAGGAAACAGTTTTATGTTCAGAGTTATCTGGCTTGGTGAATGTTGGTGGAATCTGCGGGGTCGAACAGGTGTGTGTGTGTGTGTGTGTGTGTGTGTGTGTGTGTGTGTGTAACTAACGGTGTGTAACTATTCCCATTATAGTGCAAAGCGTTAAGCCCTGGTCAAAAATTGTGCACTACATAAAGAAGAGGGTATAATTTGGGACGCATGAGGTGTTTCAGTGAAGGACGCTGGTGTCTGTGTGTGTGTTGTTCTGGTGGATTGGGGGAGACAAGACACGACTGGTGACGGATGGAGGGACAGCTTGAAATAGATCTGGTGTCAATAGATCTGGTGCCTGGTGTCACGGCCCTGTTTCCTCCATTCAGCCTGGTGTCACGGCCCTGTTTCCTCCCTTCAGCCTGGTGTCACGGCCCTGTTTCCTCCCTACAGCCTGGTGTCACGGCCCTGTTTCCCCAATACAGCCTGGTGTCACGGCCCTGTTTCCTCCCTACAGCCTGGTGGCACGGCGCTGTTTCCTCCCTACAGCCTGGTGTCACGGCCCTGTTTCCCCACTACAGCCTGGTGTCACGGCCCTGTTTCCTCCCTACAGCCTGGTGGCACGGCCCTGTTTCCTCCCTACAGCCTGGTGGCACGGCCCTGTTTCCCCACTACAGCCTGGTGTCACGGCCTGTTTCCTGCCTGGTTCACTCCCCTACAGCCTGGTGTCACGGCCCTGTTTCCTCCCTACAGCCTGGTGTCACGGCCCTGTTTCCTGTTTCCTCCCTACAGCCTGGTGGCACGGCCCTGTTTCCTGTTTCCTCCCTACAGCCTGGTGGCATGGCCCTGTTTCCTGTTTCCCCCCTACAGCCTGGTGGCACGGCACTGTTTCCTGTTTCCCCCCTACAGCCTGGTGGCACAGCCCTGCTTCCTGTTTCCTCCCTACAGCCTGGTGGCACGGCCCTGTTTCCTGTTTCCGCCCTACAGCCTGGTGGCATGGCCCTGTTTCCTGTTTCCTCCCTACAGCCTGGTGGCACGGCCTTGTTTCCTGTTTCCTCCCTACAGCCTGGTGGCATGGCCCTGTTTCCTCCCTACAGCCTGGTGTCACGGCCCTGTTTCCTCCCTACAGCCTGGTGTCACGGCCCTGTTTCCTCCCTACAGCCTGGTGGCACGGCCCTGTTTCCTGTTTCCTCCCTACAGCCTGGTGGCACGGCCCTGTTTCCTGTTTCCTCCCTACAGCCTGGTGGCACGACTCTGTTTCCTGTTTCCTCCCTACAGCCTGGTGTCACGGCCCTGTTTCCTGTTTCCCCCCTACAGCCTGGTGGCACGGCCCTGTTTCCCCCCTACAGCCTGGTGTCACAGCACTGTTTCCTCCCTACAGCCTGGTGTCACGGCCCTGTTTCCTCCCTACAGCCTGGTGTCACGGCCCTGTTTCCTCCCTACAGCCTGGTGGCACGGCCCTGTTTCCCCCCTACAGCCTGGTGGCACAGCCCTGTTTCCTGTTTCCCCCCTACAGCCTGGTGGCATGGCCCTGTTTCCCCCTACAGCCTGGTGTCATGGCCCTGTTTCCCCCCTACAGCCTGGTGTCACGGCCCTGTTTCCTCCCTACAGCCTGGTGGCACGGCCCTGTTTCCTCCTACAGCCTGGTGTCACGGCCCTGTTTCCTCCCCTACAGCCTGGTGGCACCCTGCCCTGTTTCCTCCCTACAGCCTGGTGGCACGGCCCTGTTTCCCCTACAGCCTGGTGGCACGGCCCTGTTTCCTGTTTCCTCCCTACAGCCTGGTGTCACAGCCCTGTTTCCCCCTACAGCCTGGTGGCACAGGCCCTGTTTCCTCCCTACAGCCTGGTGTCACGGCCCTGTTTCCTCCCCCTACAGCCTGGTGGCACGGCCCTGTTTCCCCTCCTACAGCCTGGTGTCACGGCCCTGTTTCCCCCTACAGCCTGGTGGCACGGCCCTGTTTCCTGTTTCCCCCTACAGCCTGGTGTCACGGCCCTGTTTCCCCGCTACAGCCTGGTGGCACGGCCCTGTTTCCTCCCTACAGCCTGGTGTCACAGCCATGTTTCCTCCCTACAGCCTGGTGTCACGGCCCTGTTTCCCCCCTACAGCCTGGTGTCACGGCCCTGTTTCCCCCCTACAGCCTGGTGTCACGGCCCTGTTTCCTCCCTACAGCCTGGTGTCACGCCTGTTTCCCCCCTACAGCCTGGTGTCACAGTCCTGTTTCCCCCCTACAGCCTGGTGGCACGGCCCTGTTTCCTGTTTCCCCCTACAGCCTGGTGGCACGGCCCTGTTTCCCCCTACAGCCTGGTGGCACGGCCCTGTTTCCCCCCCTACAGCCTGGTGGCACGGCCCTGTTTCCTCCCTACAGCCTGCTGTCACGGCACTGTTTCCCCCTACAGCCTGGTGGCACGGCCCTGTTTCCCCTACAGCCTGGTGGCACGCAGCCCTGTTTCCTGTTTCCCCCTACAGCCTGGTGTCAGCATGGCCTGTTTCCCCCTACAGCCTGGTGTCATGGCCCTGTTTCCCCCCTACAGCCTGGTGTCACGGCCCTGTTTCCTCCCTACAGCCTGGTGTCACGGCCCTGTTTCCCCCCTACAGCCTGGTGTCACGGCCCTGTTTCCTCCCTACAGCCTGGTGGCACGGCCCTGTTTCCCCCCTACAGCCTGGTGGCACGGCCCTGTTTCCCCCCTACAGCCTGGTGGCACGACCCTGTTTCCTGTTTCCTCCCTACAGCCTGGTGTCACGGCCCTGTTTCCTCCCTACAGCCTGGTGTCACGGCCCTGTTTCCTGTTTCCTCCCTACAGCCTGGTGGCACGGCCCTGTTTCCTGTTTCCTCCCTACAGCCTGGTGGCATGGCCCTGTTTCCTGTTTCCCCCCTACAGCCTGGTGGCACGGCACTGTTTCCTGTTTCCCCCTACAGCCTGGTGGCACAGCCCTGCTTCCTGTTTCCTCCCTACAGCCTGGTGGCACGGCCCTGTTTCCTGTTTCCGCCCTACAGCCTGGTGGCATGGCCCTGTTTCCTGTTTCCTCCCTACAGCCTGGTGGCACGGCCTTGTTTCCTGTTTCCTCCCTACAGCCTGGTGGCATGGCCCTGTTTCCTCCCTACAGCCTGGTGTCACGGCCCTGTTTCCTCCCTACAGCCTGGTGTCACGGCCCTGTTTCCTCCCTACAGCCTGGTGGCACGGCCCTGTTTCCTGTTTCCTCCCTACAGCCTGGTGGCACGGCCCTGTTTCCTGTTTCCTCCCTACAGCCTGGTGGCACGACTCTGTTTCCTGTTTCCTCCCTACAGCCTGGTGTCACGGCCCTGTTTCCTGTTTCCTCCCTACAGCCTAGTGTCACGGCCATGTTTCCCCCCTACAGCCTGGTGGCACGGCCCTGTTTCCCCCCTACAGCCTGGTGGCACGGCCCTGTTTCCCCCCTACAGCCTGGTGTCACAGCACTGTTTCCTCCCTACAGATTGGTGTCACGGCCCTGTTTCCTCCCTACAGCCTGCTGTCACGGCCCTGTTTCCCCCCTACAGCCTGGTGGCACGGCCCTGTTTCCCCCCTACAGCCTGGTGGCACAGCCCTGTTTCCTGTTTCCCCCCTACAGCCTGGTGGCATGGCCCTGTTTCCCCCTACAGCCTGGTGTCATGGCCCTGTTTCCCCCCTACAGCCTGGTGTCACGGCCCTGTTTCCTCCAGCCGGGTACAGCCTGGTGGCACGGCCCTGTTTCCTCCCTACAGCCTGGTGTCACGGCCCTGTTTCCCCCTTACAGCCTGGTGTCACGGCCCTGTTTCCTCCCTACAGCCTGGTGGCACGGCCCTGTTTCCCCCTACAGCCTGGTGGCACGGCCCTGTTTCCCCCTACAGCCTGGTGGCACGGCCCTGTTTCCCCCCTACAGCCTGGTGGCACGGCCCTGTTTCCCCCCTACAGCCTGGTGGCACGGCCCTGTTTCCCCCTACAGCCTGGTGGCACGGCCCTGTTTCCCCCTACAGCCTGGTGTCACAGCCCTGTTTCCCCCCTACAGCCTGGTGTCACAGCCCTGTTTCCTCCCTACAGCCTGGTGTCACGGCCCTGTTTCCTCCCTACAGCCTGGTGTCACGGCCCTGTTTCCCCTCCTACAGCCTGGTGTCACATCCCTGTTTCCCCCCTACAGCCTGGTGGCACGGCCCTGTTTCCTGTTTCCCCCCTACAGCCTGGTGTCACGGCCCTGTTTCCCCGCTACAGCCTGGTGGCACGGCCCTGTTTCCTCCCTACAGCCTGGTGTCACAGCCATGTTTCCTCCCTACAGCCGGGTGTCACGGCCCTGTTTCCTCCCTACAGCCTGGTGTCACGGCCCTGTTTCCCCCCTACAGCCTGGTGTCACAGTCCTGTTTCCCCCCTACAGCCTGGTGGCACGGCCCTGTTTCCTGTTTCCCCCCTACAGCCTGGTGGCACGGCCCTGTTTCCCCCCTACAGCCTGGTGGCACGGCCCTGTTTCCTCCCTACAGCCTGCTGTCACGGCACTGTTTCCCCCCTACAGCCTGGTGGCACGGCCCTGTTTCCCCCCTACAGCCTGGTGGCACAGCCCTGTTTCCTGTTTCCCCCCTACAACCTGGTGGCATGGCCCTGTTTCCCCCCTACAGCCTGGTGTCATGGCCCTGTTTCCCCCCTACAGCCTGGTGTCACGGCCCTGTTTCCTCCCTACAGCCTGGTGGCACGGCCCTGTTTCCTCCCCCTACAGCCTGGTGTCACGCCCTGTTTCCCCCTTACAGCCTGGTGTCACGGCCCTGTTTCCTGTTTCCCCCTACAGCCTGGTGGCATGGCCCTGTTTCCTGTTTCCTCCCTACAGCCTGGTGGCACGGCCTTGTTTCCTGTTTCCTCCCTACAGCCTGGTGGCATGGCCCTGTTTCCTCCCTACAGCCTGGTGTCACGGCCCTGTTTCCCCCCTACAGCCTGGTGTCACGGCCCTGTTTCCTCCCTACAGCCTGGTGGCACGGCCCTGTTTCCTGTTTCCGCCCTACAGCCTGGTGGCACGGCCCTGTTTCCTGTTTCCTCCCTACAGCCTGGTGGCACGACTCTGTTTCCTGTTTCCTCCCTACAGCCTGGTGTCACGGCCCTGTTTCCTGTTTCACTCCCTACAGCCTAGTGTCACGGCCATGTTTCCCCCCTACAGCCTGGTGGCACGGCCCTGTTTCCCCCCTACAGCCTGGTGTCACGTCCTGTTTCCCCCTACAGCCTGGTGTCACGGCCCTGTTTCCCCCCCTACAGCCTGGTGTCACAGCACTGTTTCCCCCTACAGCCTGGTGTCACGGCCCTGTTTCCCCCTACAGCCTGCTGTCACGGCCCTGTTTCCCCCTACAGCCTGGTGGCACGGCCCTGTTTCCCCCCTACAGCCTGGTGGCACAGCCCTGTTTCCTGTTTCCCCCCTACAGCCTGGTGGCATGGCCCTGTTTCCCCCTACAGCCTGGTGTCATGGCCCTGTTTCCCCCCTACAGCCTGGTGTCACGGCCCTGTTTCCTCCCTACAGCCTGGTGGCACGGCCCTGTTTCCTCCCTACAGCCTGGTGTCACGGCCCTGTTTCCCCCTTACAGCCTGGTGGCACGGCCCTGTTTCCCCCCTACAGCCTGGTGGCACGGCCCTGTTTCCTCCCTACAGCCTGGTGTCACAGCCCTGTTTCCCCCCTACAGCCTGGTGTCACAGCCCTGTTTCCTCCCTACAGCCTGGTGTCACGGCCCTGTTTCCTCCCTACAGCCTGGTGTCACGGCCCTGTTTCCCCTCCTACAGCCTGGTGTCACAGCCCTGTTTCCCCCCTACAGCCTGGTGGCACGGCCCTGTTTCCTGTTTCCCCCCTACAGCCTGGTGTCACGGCCCTGTTTCCCCGCTACAGCCTGGTGGCACGGCCCTGTTTCCTCCCTACAGCCTGGTGTCACGGCGCTGTTTCCTCCCTACAGCCTGGTGTCACGGCCCTGTTTCCTCCCTACAGCCTGGTGTCACAGCCATGTTTCCTCCCTACAGCCTGGTGTCACAGTCCCTGTTTCCTCCCTACAGCCTGGTGTCACGGCCCTGTTTCCCCCTACAGCCTGGTGTCACAGTCCTGTTTCCCCTACAGCCTGGTGGCACGGCCCTGTTTCCTGTTTCCCCTACAGCCTGCTGTCACGGCACTGTTTCCCCTACAGCCTGGTGGCACAGCCCTGTTTCCTCCCTACAGCCTGGTGGCACGGCCCTGTTTCCCCCTACAGCCTGGTGGCAGCCCTGTTTCCTGTTTCCCCCCTACAGCCTGGTGTCATGGCCCTGTTTCCCCCCTACAGCCTGGTGTCACGGCCCTGTTTCCTCCTTACAGCCTGGTGTCACGGCCCTGTTTCCTCCTTACAGCCTGGTGTCACGGCCCTGTTTCCCCCCTACAGCCTGGTGTCACGGCCCTATTTCCTCCCTACAGCCTGGTGGCACGGCCCTGTTTCCTGTTTCCTCCCTACAGCCTGGTGGCACGGCCTGTTTCCTCCCTACAGCCTGGTGTCACGGCCCTGTTTCCCCCCTACAGCCTGGTGTCACGGTCCTGTTTCCCCCCTACAGCCTGGTGTCACGGCCCTGTTTCCTGTTTCCTCCCTACAGCCTGGTGGCACGGCCCTGTTTCCTCCCTACAGCCTGGTGTCACGGCCCTGTTTCCTCCCTACAGCCTGGTGGCACGGCCCTGTTTCCCCCCTACAGCTTGGTGTCACGGCCGTGTTTCAACCCTACAGCCTGGTGTCACAGCCCTGTTTCCCCCCTACAGCCTGGTGGCATGACCTTATTTCCTGTTTACCCCTACAACCTGGTGGCACGACCCTATTTCCTGTTTCCCCCCTACAGCCTGGTGGCACGGCCCTGTTTCCTGTTTCCCCCCTACAGCCTGGTGGCACGACCCTATTTCCTCCCTACAGCCTGGTGGCACGCCCCTGTTTCCCCCTACAGCCTGGTGGCACGGCCCAGTTTCCTGTTTCCTCCCTACAGCCTGGTGGCACGGCCCTGTTTCCCCCCTACAGCCTGGTGGCACGGCCCTGTTTCCCCCTACAGCCTGGTGTCACGGCCCTGTTTCCTGTTTCCCCCCTACAGCCTGGTGGCACGGCCCTGTTTACTGTTTCCTCCCTACAGCCTGGTGGCACGGCCCTGTTTCCCCCCTACAGCCTGGTGTCACGGCCCTGTTTCCCCCCTACAGCCTGGTGGCACGGCCCTGTTTCCCCCCTACAGCCTGGTGGCACGGCCCTGTGTCCTGTTTCCTCCCTACAGCCTGGTGGCACGGCCCTGTGTCCTGTTCCCCCCTACAGCCTGGTGGCACGGCCCTGTGTCCTGTTTCCTCCCTATAGCCTGGTGGCACGGCCATTTCCTAATTTGTGGAATTTATTTTCTTCTTAATGTGTTTGAGCCAATCAGTTGTGTTTTGAGAAGGTATGGGGGTATACAGAAAAGAGACTTATTTGGTAAAATTCAAATTCCATATTTTGGCAAGAACAGCTCAAATAACCAACGAGAAACAACATTCCATCATTACTTTAACCTCTTGAAACTCCCTATCCCGGATCCGGGATCGTGACTAAAGCCTCAGGCTCATTAGCATAACGCAACGTTAACGATTTCTGAAAATCGCAAATAAAATTAAAATAATGCGTTTGCTCTCAAGCTTAGCCTTTTCTTAACAACACTGTCATCTCAGATTTTCAAAATATGCTTTTGAACCATAGAAATTGACTAATTTGTGTAAGAGTATGCAAAGCTAGCATAGCATTTTGTGTAGCATGTAGCACGCAACATTTTCACAAAAGCCAGATAACCAAATAAATAAAATCATTAACTTTGAAGAGCTTCGGATGTTTTCAATGAGGAGACTCTCAGTTACATAGCAAATGTGCAGTTTTTCAAAAAAATATTATTTGTGTAGGACAAATCGCTCCGTTTTGTTCACGTTTGGCTATGAAAAAACCCTGTATACAGTTATAGCCTGAAGCTCATTAGCATAATGTTACGTTAACGATTTCTGAAAATCGCAAATAAAATGAAAATAATGCATCTGCTCTCAAGCTTAGCCTTTTCTTAACAACACTGTCATCTCAGATTTTCAAAATATGCTTTTGAACCATAGAAATTGACTAATTTGTGTAAGAGTATGCAAAGCTAGCAATGCATTTTGAATAACATGTAGCACGCAACATTTTCACAAAAACCAGATAACCAAATAAATAAAATCATTTACCTTTGAAGAGCTTCTGATGTTTTCAATGAGGAGACTCTCAGTTACACACCAAATGCGCAGTGTTTCCTGAAAGCGTCTGTGTGTAGGAGAAATCGTTCCGTTTTCTACATTGCGCCTGGCTACTGAAACGAACCGAAAATGCAGTCACCTACAACGTAAAACTTTTTCCGGATTAACTACATAATATCGACCGAAACATGGCAAACGTTGTTTGGAATCAGTCCTCAAGGTGTTTTTTCACATATCTCTTCATTGACATGCAGTTCGTGGAAGCTTGCTTTACTCTCTGTATTGTTTGGAAAAATACTGGCAGGTGACTTTTGCGCACCAATTTCGGCGCAGGACACCGGGCGGACACGTGGTAAATGTGGTCTCTTATGGTCAATCTTCCAATGATCTGCCTACAAATACGTCACAATGCTGCAGACACCTTGGGGAAACGACAGAAAGGGCAGACTCATTCCTCTTGCGTTCACAGCCATATAAGGAGATCATGACAAACAGAGCCTCAAAAATCCTTGTCATTTCCTGGATGCCATCTCATCTTGGTTTTGCCTGAAGCTCACGTTAAAGGGCACGCACAGAGAAGATCTTTGTATTTCTGGACACGTCAGAGTGTTTTCTTTCGAACAGTAGCAATTATATGCATAGTCGAGCATCTTTTTGTGACAAAATATCTTGTTTAAAACGGGAACGTTTTTCATCCAAAAATGAAATTGCGCCCCTAGAGTTCCAAGAGGTTAAGACATGAAGGTCGGTCACTGCTGGACATTTCAAGAACTTTTAAGGTTTCTTCAAGTGCAGTAGCAAAAATATATCAAATGCTATGATGGCTCTCATGAGGACCGCCACAGGAAAGGAAGACCCAGAGTTACCTCTGCTGCAGAGGATAAGTTCATTAGTTACCAGCCTCAGAAATTGCAGCCCAAATAAATGCGGGTGAACGGATGATCTCTGCATGTGTGGTTCCCTCCGTGAAGCATGGCGGGGGAGGTGTGATATTATGGAGGTGCTTTGCTGGTGACACTGTCTGTGATTTATTTAGAATTCAAGGCACACTTGACCAGCATGGCTACCACAGCATTCTGCAGCGATACACCATCTCATCTGGTTTGTGCTTAGTGGGAGATTCATTTCTTTTTCAACAGGACAATGAGCCAAAACAACTAGAGGCTGTGTAAAGGCTATATTACCAAGAAGAAGAGTGATGGATTGCTGCATTATATAACCTGACCTCCACAATCCCCCAACCTCAACCAAATTGAGATGGTTTGTGACGAGTCAGACCACAGAGTGAAGGGAAAGCAGCCAACAAGTGCTCAGCATTTGTGGGAACTCCATCAAGACTGTTGGAAAAGCATTCCAGGTGAAGCTGGTTGAGAGAATGCCAAGAGTGTGTGAGGCTGTCATCAAGGCAAAGGGTGGCTACATGAAGAATCTAAAATCTAGTCATAAAGCCACTCCTGCATTGTCTTGGCTGTGTTCTTATGGTTGCTGTCCTGTTGGAAGGTGAACCTTCGACCCCAGTCTGGGGTTGTGGTGCCAGGTTTCCTCCAGACATGACGCTTGGCATTTAGGCCAATGAGTTGAATCTTGGTTTCATCAGACCAGAGAATCTTGTTCTCATGATCTGAGAGTTCTATAGGTACTTTTAGGGAAACTCCAAGTGGGTTGTCACATGCCTTTTCTTCACCTTTATTTAACCAGGTAAGGCTACAAGTTCTCATTTACAACTGCGACCTGGCCAAGATAAAACAAAGCAGTGAGACAGAAACAACAACACAGAGTTACACATGGAATAAACAAGCTAACAGTCAATAACACAATAGAATAAAACAAAGTCTCTATAAAGGGTGTGCAAATGGAGTGAGGAGGTAAAGCAATAAATAGGCCACAGTAGCGAAGTAATTAGAGATTAACACTGGAATGATAGATGAGCAGTTGATGATGTGCAAGTAGTGATACTGGTGAGCAAAAGAGCAGAAAAGTAAATAAAAACAATATGGGGATGAGGTAGATAGATTGGGTGGGTTATTTACAGATGGACTCTGTACAGCTGCAGTGATCGGTTAGCTGCTCAGATAGCTGATGTATAATGTTAGAGAGGGAAATGTAAGTCTCCAGCTTCAGCGATTTTTGCAATTCGTTCCAGTCACTGGAAGCAGAGAACTGGTAGGAAATACAGCCAAAGGAGGTGATGGCTTTGGGGACGAACAGTGACATATACAGTGCCTTGCGAAAGTATTCGGCCCCCTTGAACTTTGCGACCTTTTGCCACATTTCAGGCTTCAAACATAAAGATATAAAACTGTATTTTTTTGTGAAGAATCAACAACAAGTGGGACACAATCATGAAGTGGAACGACATTTATTGGATATTTCAAACTTTTTTAACAATTCAAAAACTGAAAAATTGGGCGTGCAAAATTATTCAGCCCCTTTACTTTCAGTGCAGCAAACTCTCTCCAGAAGTTCAGTGAGGATCTCTGAATGATTCAATGTTGACCTAAATGGCTAATGATGATAAATACAATCCACCTGTGTGTAATCAAGGGCTATTTCTGTTCTTATTTCTACATTTTTTTAAAGGGGCATGTTTATTTAAGATGGTGAGGAAATTACTTTTAAAGAACAACCAGGCATCCTCGACTGACGGGATGAGGTCAATATCCTTCCAGGATACCCGGGCCAGGTCGATTAGAAAGGCCTGCCCGCAGAAGTGTTTTAGGGAGCGTTTGACAGTGATGAGGGGTGGTCATTTGACCGTGGACCCATAGCGGATGCAGGCAACGAGGCAGTGATCACTAAAATGCTGATTGAAAACAGCAGAGGTGCATTTCGTGGGCAAGTTTACGGATTTAGGGTTATACCTGGTGGTTTCCTTTATCATTTGTGTGAGATTGAGGGCATCTAGCTTAGATTGTAGGACTGCTGGGGTGTTATTAAGCATATCCCAGTTTAGGTCACCTAACATAACAAACTAGATAGATGGGGGGAAATCAGTTCACATATGGTGGCCAGGGCACAGCTGGGAGCTGAGGGGGGTCTATAACAGGCGGCAACACGCAGAGGTTAACCTCCACACCCCCTGAGGAACAGAGGAGGAGTAGGATGAGGGTAGGTTAGATTACTCGTTGGTTATTACTGCATTGTCGGAACTATAAGCACAAGCATATCGCTACACTCGCATTTACATCTGCTAACCATGTGTATGTGACAAATAAAATGTGATTTGATTTGGTTTTTGACAGCACTAGATGGAACAGGGAAGCCGCGGGGTAGTCGTTGCTACGCTAGCACGTGGGAGACACAGCGTTTAAAGTTAGCAGGCCGGGGCTAGTAGAAGCGTCTGCTCCAATGTCGGATGGAATTACGTCTGCAGACCAGTCGTGGTGGTACGGCGGGGCGCCGTGGCGACAAAGGGACCGGGCCAGATGGTGTAAGAGGTATTGTAGTTGTAGTAATTTCGTTTGCTAGCCGGGAGATGCGCCTGGCTCAGGGCTAGCTTCGGGGCTGGGTCACTCTGCGGTAGCTAGTTAGCTATGATGATCAGGAGTAATGAAAGAGGACAAGAGGACAAGAAACCACTTCTGCACTGCTACACCATCTTGGATTTTGTTTTTGTTTTTTTGTTTTAAAATCCAGTGGTAGCTTCCGTCTGGCAACTAAAAAAAGGCCTGATTGGTTTGAGTGCTTCAGAGATTATTGTCCTTCTGGATTGTTCTCCCATCTCCACAGACAATCTTTGGAGCTCTGGCAGAGTGACCTTCGGGTTCTTGGTCACCTTCCTGACCAAGGCCCTTTTCCCCCGATCGCTCACTTTGGACGGGCGGAAAGCTCTAGGAAGAGTCTTGGTGGTTCCAAACTTCTTCCATTTAAGAATGATGGAGGCCACTGTGTTCTTGTGGACCTTCATTTGTTGGTACCCTTCTCCAGATCTGTGCCTTGACATAATCCTGTCGATGGACAATTCCTTCGACTTCATGGCTTGGTTACTGCTCTGACATGCATTGTCAACTGTGGGACCTTATATAGACAGGTTTGTGCCTTTCTAAATCATGTCCAATCAATTGCACATATCACAGGTTGGCGCCAATTAAAAAAGAAGAAACATCTCAATGATGATCAATGGAAACAGGATGCACCTGTAATGACTATCCTGGTCAGGTTACAGGAGACCACAACCCTACAGATTATCGCTCAACCCCAACAGAGGAGGAAAGATCTAGTGGTCTGAAGATGTGGAATAATTTTGCACACCCAATTTTTCAGTTTTTGATTTGTTAAAAAAGTTTGAAATATCCAATAAATGTCGTTCCACTTCATGATTGTGTCCCACTTGTTGTTGATTCTTCACAAAAAATACAGTTTTATATCTTTTATGTTTGAAGCCTGAAATGTGGCAAAAGGTCGCAAAGTTCAAGGGGGCCGAATACTTTCGCAAGGCACTGTACATCATTATATTCTGACCCATAAGAAAGGCAGTTTAGGGCAAGGCTAGGGTTAGAATAAGCATAGCTGACAAATTCACCCAAATGTATATTTCTCTCATGTACTTTCCATAGTGTGTTGGCCCATTATACTAAGTTCTAATCAGCCTAGAATGTGTTTTTGTGTATGTGCATCTTTAATCATCATTTCAGCTTTCTAGTAAATAAAAACTCAACTAAGATTGGTGTGGAACTCATTGGTGAGACCCGGGTCCGTGCAGATTGGTGTGGAACTCATTGGTGAGACCCGGGTCCGTGCAGATTGGTGTGGAACTCATTGGTGAGACCCGGGTCCGTGCAGATTGGTGTGGAACTCATTGGTGAGACCCGGGTCCGTCAGATTGGTGTGGAACTCAGTGCAGATTGGTGTGGAACTCATTGGTGAGACCCGGGTCCGTGCAGATTGGTGTGGAACTCATTGGTGAGACCCGGGTCCGTGCAGATTGGTCTCATTGGTGAGACCGGGTCCGTGCAGATTGGTGTGGAACTCATTGGTGAGACCCGGGTCCGTGCAGATTGGTGTGGAACTCATTGGTGAGACCCGGGTCCGTGCAGATTGGTGTGGAACTCATTGGTGAGACCCGGGTCCGTGCAGATTGGTGTGGAACTCATTGGTGAGACCCGGGTCCGTGCAGATTGGTGTGGAACTCATTGGTGAGACCCGGGTCCGTGCAGATTGGTGTGGAACTCATTGGTGAGACCCGGGTCCGTGCAGATTGGTGTGGAACTCATTGGTGAGACCCGGGTTGCAGATTGGTGTGGAACTCATTGGTGAGACCCGGTCCGAGATTGGTGTGGAACTCATTAACCCGGGTCCGTGCAGATGTGTGTAAAACCCGGGTCCGAGATTCTCATACCCGGGTCCGTGCAGATTGGTGAACTTAACCTGTTGATGCTCTCATTGGGGACCCTGGTCGCAGATTGGTCAACTCATTTGGACCCTGAAAACTCATTGGTGTGACCCGGGTCCGTGCAGATTTGTGGAACTCAAGACCCGGTCCGTGCAGATATTTTGTCACAAAAAGATGCTTGGTGTGGAACTCATGGTGAGACCCGGGTCCGTGCAGATTGAACTCATTGGTGAGACCCGGGTCCGTGCAGATTGGTAATGGAACTCATTGAACCCGGGTCCGTGCAGATTGGTGTCCAGAACTCAAGATATTTTCTGTTGGTGAGACCCGGGTCCGTGCAGATTGGTGTGGAACTCTTGAGACGTGAGCTTCATTGCAAAACCGTGCAAGATGAGACCCGGCATCCAGGAACCCGGGTCCGTGCAGATGAACAGGACCCGGGTTTTGGTGAACTCATTGGCTCTGTTTTCCATTGTCTCCGTGCTTGGTTTGGAACTATGGCTGGGTCCGAGATTGGTGTGGAACTCGGTGAGACCCGGGAATGAGCCTGCCCTTTTCCCCAGATTGGTGTGGAACTCAGTTTGAGACCCGGGTTGTGACGTGGTGTGGAACTCATTGGTGAGGGGTCAGATCATTGGAAGATTGACCATAAGAGACCACATTTAACCAGGTGTCCGGGTCCGTGCAGATTGTGTCCTGCCCGCCGCAGATTGGTGGAACTCATTGGTGAGACCCGGGTCAGCTGCCAGTATTTTTCCATTGGTGAGACCCGAGAGATTTGTGTGGAACTCATTGGTGAGACCGGGTCCGTGCAATTGGTGCTCATTGGTGAGACCCGGGTCCGTGCAGATTGGTGTGGAACTCATTGGTGAGACCCGGGTCCGTGCAGATTGGTGTGGAACTCATTGGTGAGACCCTGGTCCGTGCAGATTGGTGTGGAACTCATTGGTGAGACCCTGGTCCGTGCAGATTGGTTTGGAACTCATTGGTGTGACCCGGGTCCGTGCAGATTGGTGTGGAACTCATTGGTGAGACCCGGGTCCGTGCAGATTGGTGTGGAACTCAGTGGTAGACCCGGGTCCGCAAAACTCAGTTTTACAGATTGTGTGGAACTCATTGGTGAGACCCGGGTCCGAATTTGTGGAACTCATTGGTTCCGTTGGTGTGGAACTCATTGGTGAGACCCGGGTCCGCAGATTGGTGTGGAACTCATTGAAACTCATTGGTGAGACCCGGTCCGTGCAGATTGGTGTGGAACTCATTGGTGAGACCCGGTCCGTGCAGATTGGTGTGGAACTCATTGGTGAGACCCGGTCCGTGCAGATTGGTGTGGAACTCATTGAGACCCGGGTCCGTGCAGATTTGTGGAACTCATTGGTGAGACCCGGGTCCGTGCAGATTGGTGTGGAACTCATTGGTGAGACCCGGGTCCGTGCAGATTGGTGTGGAACTCATTGGTGAGACCCTGGTCCGTGCAGATTGTTGGAACTCATTTTAGATTTTTGGAACTTTGGTTATCTGGATTTTTCAGTGGTGAGACCCGGGTCCGTGCAATGTTGGAACTCAGTGGTGAGACCGGGTCCGTGCAATGCTAACTCAAAATGCTATGCTCATTGCTTTGCATACTGGTTGGAACACAAACCCGGGTAGTCAGATTGGTGTGGAACTCATTGGTTCAAAACTCATATTTTGAAAATCTGGTGAGACCCGGGTCCGTGCAGATTGGTGTGGAACTCATTGGTGAGACCGGGTCCGTGCAGATTGAACTCATTGGTGAGACCCGGTCCGTGCAGATTGGTGTGGAACTTTTCATTTTATTTGCGATTTTCAGAAAACTCGTTAGATCCGGGTTCGTGCAGATTGGTGCTAATGAGCCTTGGTGAGACCCGCTTTAGTCAACTCATTGAGACCCGGGTCCCAGATTCTCGATCCGGATGGGGAAACTGTTAATTAGCGGCTGTTGTAAAATCGATATTCTGATATTCTTTGAGTTAATTTGGGAAATAGAAACTTAATAAAAATGTATGTTCCCATGGTGCCCCAAGTTAAGGAGTTAATTCAGATAATCACACAATTAGAAACCTTTAATTATTCGATGAGCAACAGTCTTCATATTAACTAATACAACGTCGCGACACACCTGAGCTCAATTTTGCATCTCATAGCAAAGCGTCTGAATAATAAGGCATTTATGGTTTTTATTTTTAATACATTTTTGCTTTGCCATTATGGGGTATTGTGATCTCATTATGTGTGTGTGTGTATGTGTGTGTGTGTATAAGTGTGTGTGTATGTGTATGTGTGTGTATATATGTGTGTGAATATGTGTGTATATGTGTGTGTATATGTGTGTAGATGTGTGTGTATATGTGTGTGTATATGTGTGTATGTGTGTGTGTGTATATGTGTGTATGTGTGTGTGTGTATATGTGTGTGTGTGTGTGTATATGTGTGTGTATATGTGTGTATCTGTGTGTGCATATGTGTGTATGTGTGTGTATATGTGTGTGTATGTGTGTATATGTATATGTGTGTGTATATGTGTGTATATGTGTGTATATGTGTGTATATGTGTATATGTGTGTGTATATGTGTGTATGTGTGGGTCCCCTTTATGTGTGGGTCCCGCTGTATGTGTGGGTCCCCCTGGGTCTCCTAACCAGACCCCCCTGTAGGAGGAACAACTCAACCTACCGGCTTATTCTGTTTAATTAACAACTTTTATAAACATTGCGTTTAACTAAAGCACTCTGGGTTACCAAGACTACCAAACGTCTCTCGGTTCATCTCTGTTTTTGGAGGGGTGGAGAGAGATTATACATCTTTAGTAGCTTGAGTTTCATGGGGCATGTGTGTGTGGGCTGTTGCCTTAGCAACGGTGGTTGTAGCATCACAGAGAAGTAACACTTTGGCGTTTAGAACCAAGTGGCCGTGCCAGGCAGACTGGAGAGAGATGAACGCCTGTTGGCTGTGCCAGGCAGACTGGAGGGAGATGGCGCCTGTTGGCCGTGCCAGGCAGACTGGAGGGAGATGGCGTCTGTTGGCCGTGCCAGGCAGACTGGAGGGAGATGGCGTCTGTTGGCCGTGCCAGGCAGACTGGAGGGAGATGGCGCCTGTTGGCCGTGCCAGGCAGACTGGAGGGAGATGGCGCCTGTTGGCCGTGCCAGGCAGACTGGAGGGAGATGGTCGTGTGTTGGCCGTGCCAGGCAGACTGGAGGGAGATGGTCGTGTGTTGGCCGTGCCAGGCAGACTGGAGGGAGATGGTCGTGTGTTGGCCGTGCCAGGCAGACTGGAGAGAGATGGTCGTGTGATGGCCGTGCCAGGCAGACTGGAGAGAGATGGTTGTGTGTTGGCCGTGCCAGGCAGGTGGAGAGAGATGGTCGTGTTTTGTGCGTGCCAGGCAGACTGGAGAGAGATGGTTGTGTGTTGGCCGTGCCAGGCAGACGGGAGAGAGATGGTCGTGTGTTGGCCGTGCCAGGCAGACTGGAGGGAGATGATGGTCGTGTTGTGCGTGCCAGGCAGACTGGAGGGAGATGGTGCCTGTTGGCCGTGCCAGACAGACTGGAGAGAGATGAACGTCTGTTGGCCGTGCCAGACAGACTGGAGAGAGATGAACGTCTGTTGGCCGTGCCAGGCAGGTGGGAGAGAGATGAACGTCTGTTGGCCGTGCCAGGCAGACTGGAGGGAGATGGTGCCTGTTGGCCGTGCCAGACAGACTGGAGAGAGATGAACGTCTGTTGGCCGTGCCAGACAGACTGTACAGAGATGGTCGTGTGTTGTGCGTGCCAGGCAGACTGGACAGAGATGGTCGTGTGTTGGCCGTGCCAGGCAGGAGGGAGAGAGATGGTCGTGTGTTGGCCGTGCCAGGCAGACTGGAGAGAGATGGTCGTGTGTTGGCCGTGCCAGGCAGACTGGAGAGAGGGTCGTGTGTTGGCCGTGCCAGGCAGACTGGAGAGAGATGGTTGTGTTTTGGCCATGCCAGGCAGACTGGAGAGAGATGGTTGTGTTTTGGCCGTGCCAGGCAGACTGGAGAGAGATGGTCGTGTGTTGGCCGTGCCAGGCAGACTGGAGAGAGATGGTCGTGTGTTGGCCGTGCCAGGCAGGGGAGAGAGATGGTCGTGTGTTGGCCGTGCCAGGCAGGCTGGAGAGATGGTCGTGTGATGGCCGTGCCAGGCAGGCTGGAGAGAGATGGTCATGTGATGGCCGTGCCAGGCAGGCTGGAGAGAGATGGTCGTGTGTTGGCCGTGCCAGGCAGGTGGGAGAGAGATGGTCGTGTGTTGGCCGTGCCAGGCATGTGGGAGAGAGATGGTCGTGTGTTGGCCGTGCCAGGCAGACTGGAGAGAGATGGTCGTGTGTTGGCCATGCCAGGCAGACTGGAGAGAGATGGTCGTGTGTTGGCCGTGCCAGGCAGACTGGAGAGAGATGGTCGTGTGTTGGCCGTGCCAGGCAGACTGGAGAGAGATGGTCGTGTGTTGGCCGTGCCAGGCATAGTGGGAGAGAGATGGTCGTGTTTTGCCGTGCCAGGCAGACTGGAGGGAGATGGCCGTGTGTTGGCCGTGCCAGGCAGTTGGGAGAGAGATGGTCGTGTGTTGGCCGTGCCAGGCAGTCGGGAGAGAGATGGTCGTGTGTTGGCCGTGCCAGGCAGACTGGAGAGAGATGGTTGTGTTTTGGCCATGCCAGGCAGACTGGAGAGAGATGGTCGTGTGTTGGCCGTGCCAGGCAGACTGGAGAGAGATGGTCGTGTGTTGGCCGTGCCAGGCAGACTGGAGAGAGATGGTCGTGTGTTGGCCATGCCAGGCAGTTGGGAGAGAGATGGTCGTGTGTTGGCCATGCCAGGCAGACGGGAGAGAGATGGTCGTGTGTTGGCCGTGCCATGTAGACTGGAGAGAGATGGTCGTGTGTTGGCCGTGCCAGGCAGACTGGAGAGAGATGGTCGTGTGTTGGCCGTGCCAGGCAGGCGGGAGAGAGATGGTCGTGTGTTGGCCGTGCCAGGCAGGCGGGAGAGAGATGGTCGTGTGTTGGCCGTGCCAGGCAGGCTGGAGAGAGATGGTCGTGTGTTGGCCGTGCCAGGCAGGCTGGAGAGAGATGTTCGTGTGTTGGCCGTGCCAGGCAGGTGGGAGAGAGATGGTCGTGTGTTGGCCGTGCCAGGCAGACTGGGAGAGAGATGGTCGTGTGTTGGCCGTGCCAGGCAGACTGGAGAGAGATGGTCGTGTGTTGGCCGTGCCAGGCAGACTGGAGAGAGATGGTCGTGTGTTGGCCGTGCCAGGCAGACTGGAGAGAGATGGTCGTGTGTTGGCCGTGCCAGGCAGGTGGGAGAGAGATGGTCGTGTGTTGTGCGTGCCAGGCAGACTGGAGAGAGACGGTCGTGTGTTGGCCGTGCCAGGCAGGCGGGAGAGAGATGTTTGTGTGTTGGCCGTGCCAGGCAGGCGGGAGAGAGATGGTCGTGTGTTGGCCGTGCCAGGCAGACTGGAGAGAGATGGTTGTGTTTTGGCCTTGCCAGGCAGACTGGAGAGAGATGGTTGTGTGTTGGCCGTGCCAGGCAGACTGGAGAGAGATGGTCGTGTGTTGGCCGTGCCAGGCAGGCGGGAGAGAGATGGTCGTGTGTTGGCCGTGCCAGGCATGTGGGAGAGAGATGGTCGTGTGTTGGCCGTGCCAGGCAGGCGGGAGAGAGATGGTCGTGTGTTGGCCGTGCCATGTAGACTGGAGAGAGATGGTCGTGTGTTGGCCGTGCCAGGCAGACTGGAGAGAGATGGTCGTGTGTTGGCCGTGCCAGGCAGACTGGAGAGAGATGGTCGTGTGTTGGCCGTGCCAGGCAGACTGGAAAGAGATGGTCGTGTGTTGGCCGTGCCAGGCAGATGGATAGAGATGGTCGTGTGTTGGCCGTGCCAGGCAGACTGGAGAGAGATGGTCGTGTGTTGGCCGTGCCAGGCAGACTGGAGAGAGATGGTCGTGTGTTGGCCGTGCCAGGCAGACTGGAGAGAGATGGTCGTGTGTTGGCCGTGCCAGGCAGGCAGGAGAGAGATGGTCGTGTGTTGGCCGTGCCAGGCATGTGGGAGAGAGATGGTCGTGTGTTGGCCGTGCCAGTTAGACTGGAGAGAGATGGTCATGTGTTGGCCGTGCCAGGCAGACTGGAGAGAGATGGTCATGTGTTGGCCGTGCCAGGCAGGCGGGAGAGAGATGGTCATGTGTTGGCCGTGCCAGGCAGGTGGGAGAGAGATGGTCGTGTGTTGTGCGTGCCAGGCAGTTGGAAGAGAGATCGTCGTGTGTTGGCCGTGCCAGGTAGACTGGAGAGAGATGGTCGTGTGTTGGCCGTGCCAGGCAGGTGGGAGAGAGATGGTCATGTGTTGGCCGTTGTCCGTGCCAGGCATGTGGAGAGAGATGGTCGCCTGTGTTGGCACGTGCTCTCAGGCAGGTGGGAGAGAGATGGTTGTGTTTTGGCCGTGCCAGGCAGGAGAGAGATGGTCATGTGTTGGCCGTGCCAGGCAGACTGGAGAGAGATGGTCGTGTGTTGGCCGTGCCAGGCAGGTGGGAGAGAGATGGTCGTGTGTTGGCCGTGCCAGGCAGACTGGAGAGAGATGGTCGTGTGTTGGCCGTGCCAGGCAGACTGGAGAGAGATGGTCGTGTGTTGGCCGTGCCAGGCAGACTGGTGGGAGATGATCGTCTTTATTGTCCCATTGGGCCTAAAGTATGCCCTTATGCGTTCCATCATAGAGTTTCCATCATATAGGTTCCATCATAGACGTTCCATCATAGAGGTTCCATCATATAGGTTCCATCATAAAGGTGCCATCATAGAGGTTCCATCATATAGGTTCCATTATATAGGTTCCATCATAGAGGTTCCATCATATAAGTTCCATCATATAGGTGCCATCATAGAGGTTCCATCATATAGGTTCCATCATATAGGTTCCATCATATAGGTTCCATCATAGACGTTCCATCATAGAGGTTCCATCATATAGGTTCCATCATAAAGGTGCCATCATAGAGGTTCCATCATATAGGTTCCATCATATAGGTTCCATCATATAGGTTCCATTATATGGTTCCATCATAGAGATCATATAGGTTCCATCATATAGGTGCCATCATAGAGGTTCCATCATATAGGTTCCATCATAGATGGTTCCATCATATAGGTTCCATCATATAGGTTCCATCACATAGGTACCATCATAGACATTCCATCATAGAGGTTCCATGATATAGGTTCCCATCATGGTTCCATCATAGAGGGTCCATCATATAGGTTCCATCATAGAGGGTCCATCATATAGGTTCCATCATGAGGTTCCGTCATAGAGGTTCCGTCATAGAGGTTCCATCATGTAGGTTCCATCATAGAAGTTCCATCATATAGGTTCCATCACTGGTTCCATCATAGAGGTTCCATCATATAGGTTCCATCATATAGGTTCCATCATAAACGTTCCATCATAGAGGTTCCATCATATAGGTTCCATCATAAAGGTGCCATCATTTAGGTTCCATCATATAGGTTCCATTATATAGGTTCCATCATATAGGTTCCATCATATAGGTGCCATCATAGAGGTTCCATCATATAGGTTCCATCATAGGCAGATAGGTTCCATCATAGAGGTTCCATCATATAGGTTCCATCACATAGGTACCATCATAGACGTTCCATCATTGAGGTTCCATCATAGAGGTTCCATCATATAGGTTCCATCATATAGGTGCCATCATAGAGTTCCATCATATAGGTTCCATCATATAGGTTCCATCATATAGGTTCCATCATAGGGTTCCATCATAGATGTTCCATCATGGCGTTCCATCATAAAGGTGCCATCATAGAGGTTCCATCATATAGGTTCCATCCTATAGGTTCCATCATATAGGTTCCATTATATAGGTTCCATCATAGAGGTTCCATCATATAGGTTCCATCATATAGGTGCCATCATAGAGGTTCCATCATATAGGTTCCATCATATAGGTTCCATCACATAGGTACCATCATAGACATTCCATCATAGAGGTTCCATGATATAGGTTCCCATCATATAGGTTCCATCATAGAGGGTCCATCATATAGGTTCCATCATAGAGGGTCCATCATATAGGTTCCATCATAGAGGTTCCGTCATAGAGGTTCCGTCATAGAGGTTCCATCATGTAGGTTCCATCATAGAAGTTCCATCATATAGGTTCCATCATATAGGTTCCATCATAGAGGTTCCATCATATAGGTTCCATCATATAGGTTCCATCATAGACGTTTCATCATAGAGGTTCCATCATATAGGTTCCATCATAAAGGTGCCATCATTTAGGTTCCATCATATAGGTTCCATTATATAGGTTCCATCATATAGGTTCCATCATATAGGTGCCATCATAGAGGTTCCATCATATAGGTTCCATCATATAGGTTCCATCATATAGGTTCCATCATATAGGTTCCATCATATAGGTTCCATCACATAGGTACCATCATAGACGTTCCATCATAGAGGTTCCATCATATAGGTTCCCATCATATAGGTTCCATCATAGAGGGTCCATCATATAGGTTCCATCATAGAGGGTCCATCATATAGGTTCCATCATAGAGGTTCCGTCATAGAGGTTCCGTCATAGAGGTTCCATCATGTAGGTTCCATCATAGAAGTTCCATCATATAGGTTCCATCATATAGGTTCCATCATAGACGTTCCGTCATAGAGGTTCCATCATATAGGTTCCATCATAAATGTGCCATCATAGAGGTTCCATCATATAGGTTCCATCATAGAGGTTCCATCATATAGGTTCCATCATATGGTGCCATCAAATAGGTTCCATCATATAGGTTCCATCATATAGGTTCCATCATAGAGGTTCCGTCATAGAGGTTCCATCATGTAGGTTCCATCATAGAGGTTCCATCATATAGGTTCCATCATATAGGTTCCATCATAGACGTTCCATCATAGACGTTCCATCATAGAGGTTCCATCATAGAGGTTCCATCATAGAGGTTCCATCATAGAGGTTCCATCATATAGGTTCCATCATAGAGGTTCCGTCATAGAGGTTCCATAATGTAGGTTCCATCATGTAGGTTCCATCATAGAGGTTCCATCATATAGGTTCCATCATATAGGTTCCATCATATAGGTTCCATCAAATAGGTTCCATCATAGAGGTGCCATCATAGAGGTTCCATCATATACTTGCAAAAATCAGTTATTTACCAACATGACAAAAACCTAATCATGTAATTGATAGTTTATTGATTTAAATCCATATGGCATCTTATTGGGCTCCCAAGTGGCACAGCGGTTTAAGGCAGTGCAAGAGGTGTCACTGCAGTCCCTTGTTCAAATCCCAGCTGTATCACATCCAGCCGTGATTGGGAGTCCCATAGGGTGGCACATTTTTGACCCAGCATCGTCGGGGTTTGGGGAGGATTTGGCCGGGGTCCACCGTCATTCTCAATAAGAATGTGTTCTTAATTAACTGACTTGCCTAGTTAAATAAATAATTAAAAATATATAGTATTCCTTGTATTGTGCACTAGTTTTACTAGCACCTTGTGGGCCCATGTAAAAAAATAGGATACTCACGACCTTACAGCGGCTGTGTTAACCCCCTTTAACCTTTGGAGACAGCCTGGGTGGCATGCTGTCAACCAGAAGATTTACCTCGGCCGGGTAGTTCTCTCTCTCTCTCTATTTCACTCTCACTCTCCTGGATCTCCTCTCTCTCTCTCTCTCTCTCTCTCTCTCTCTCTCTCTCTCTCTCCTGGCTCCCAGATCGACTCCCTCTCTACCTTTCCCTGTCATCACTCCCTCTCTCTACATTGTCTTGTTATTTCTCTCTCTCGTCACGTTACTTCTCTCTCTCTCTCTCTCTCTCTCTGCCCCTTGTCTCTCGTTCCTCCACCCTCTCTCTCTCTCTCTCTCTCACTCTCTCTCTGCCTCTCTCTCTCGCTCCTCCACCCTCTCTCAATTCAATTCAATTCAAGGGGCTTTATTGGCATGGGAAACATGTGTTAACATTGCCAAAGCAAGTAAGGTAAACAATAAAAATTAACAGTAGACATCACACATACAGAAGTTTGAAAACAATAAAGACATTACAAATGTCATATTATATATATATATATATACAGTGTTTTTACAAGGTACAAATGGTAAAGGACACAAGATAAAATAAATAAGCATAAATATGGGTTGTATTTACAATGGTGTTTGTTCCTCAGTGGTTGCCCTTTTCTCGTGGCAACAGGTCACAAATCTTGCTGCTCTGATGGCACACTGTGGAATTTCACCCAGTAGATATGGGAGTTTTTCAAAATTGGATTTGTTTTCGAATTCTTTGTGGATCTGTGTAATCTGAGGGAAATATTTCTCTCTAATATGGTCATACATTGGGCAGGAGGTTAGGAAGTGCAGCTCAGTTTCCACCTCATTTTGTGGGCAGTGAGCACATAGCCTGTCTTCTCTTGAGAGCCATGTCTGCCTACGGCGGCCTTTCTCAATAGCAAGGCTATGCTCGCTGAGTCTGTACATAGTCAAAGCTTTCCTTAATTTTGGGTCAGTCACAGTGGTCAGGTATTCTGCCGCTGTGTACTCTCTGTGTAGGGCCAAATAGCATTCTAGTTTGCTCTGTTTTTTTGTTAATTCTTTCCAATGTGTCAAGTAATTATCTTTTTGTTTTCTCGTGATTTGGTTGGGTCTAATTGTGCTGCTGTCATGGGGCTCTGTAGAGTGTGTTTGTGAACAGAGCCCCAGGACCAGCTTGCTTAGGGACTCTTCTCCAGGTTCATCTCTCTGTAGGTGATGGCTTTGTTGTGGAAGGTTTGGGAATCGCTTCCTTTTAGGTGGTTATAGAATTTAACAGCTCTTTTCTGGATTTTGATAATTAGTGGGTATCGGCCTAATTCTGCTCTGCATGCATTATTTGGTGTTCTACGTTGTACACGGAGGATATTTTTGCAGAATTCTGCGTGCAGAGTCTCAATTTGGTGTTTGTCCCATTTTGTAAAGTCTTGGTTGGTGAGCGGACCCCAGACCTCACAACCATAAAGGGCAATGGGCTCTATGACTGATTCAAGTATTTTTAGCCAAATCCTAATTGGTATGTTGAAATTTATGTTCCTTTTGATGGCATAGAATGCCTTTCTTGCCTTGTCTCTCAGATCGTTCACAGCTTTGTGGAAGTTACCTGTGGCGCTGATGTTTAGGCCAAGGTATGTATAGTTTTTTGTGTGCTCTAGGGCAACAGTGTCGAGATGGAATTTGTATTTGTGGTCCTGGTGACTGGACCTTTTGGAACACCATTATTTTGGTCTTACTGAGATTTACTGTCAGGGCCCAGGTCTGACAGAATCTGTGCATAAGATCTAGGTGCTGCTGTAGGCCCTCCTTGGTTGGTGACAGAAGCACCAGATCATCAGCAAACAGCAGACATTTGACTTCAGATTCTAGTAGGGTGAGGCCGGGTGCTGCAGACTTTTCTAGTGCCCGCGCCAGTTCGTTGATATATATGTTGAAGAGGGTGGGGCTTAAGCTGCATCCCTGTCTAACCCCACGACCCTGTGTGAAGAAATGTGTGTGTTTTTTTGCCAATTTTAACCGCACACTTGTTGTTTGTGAACATGGATTTTATGATGTCGTATGTTTTACCCCCAACACCACTTTCCATCAGTTTGTATAGCAGACCCTCATGCCAAATTGAGTCGAAGGCTTTTTTGAAATCAACAAAGCATGAGAAGACTTTGCCTTTGTTTTGGTTTGTTTGGTTGTCAATTAGGGTGTGCAGGGTGAATACATGGTCTGTTGTACGGTAATTTGGTAAAAAACCAATTTGACATTTGCTCAGTACATTGTTTTCATTGAGGAAGTGCACGAGTCTGCTGTTAATGATAATGCAGAGGATTTTCCCAAGGTTACTGTTGACGCATATTCCACGGTAGTTATTGGGGTCAAATTTGTCTCCATTTTTGTGGATTGGGTTGATCAGTCCTTGGTTCCAAATATTGGGGAAGATGCCAGAGCTAAGGATGATGTTAAAGAGTTTTAGTATAGCCAATTGGAATTTGTGGTCTGTATATTTGATCATTTCATTGAGGATACCATCAACACCACAGGCCTTTTTGGGTTGGAGGGTTTTTATTTTGTCCTGTAACTCATTCAATGTAATTGGAGAATCCAGTGGGTTCTGGTAGTCTTTAATAGTTGATTCTAAGATCTGTATTTGATCATGTATATGTTTTTGCTCTTTATTCTTTGTTATAGAGCCAAAAAGATTGGAGAAGTGGTTTACCCATACATCTCCATTTTGGATAGATAATTCTTCGTGTTGTTGTTTGTTTAGTGTTTTCCAATTTTCCCAGAAGTGGTTAGAGTCTATGGATTCTTCAATTACATTGAGCTGATTTCTGACATGCTGTTCCTTCTTTTTCCGTAGTGTATTTCTGTATTGTTTTAGTGACTCACCATAGTGAAGGCGTAGACTCAGGTTTTCCGGGTCTCTATGTTTTTGGTTGGACAGGTTTCTCAATTTCTTTCTTAGATTTTTGCATTCTTCATCAAACCATTTGTCATTGTTGTTAATTTTCTTCGGTTCTCTCTCTCTCTCTCTCTCTCTCTCTCTCTCTCTCGTCACGTTATTTATCTCTTTCTGTTTCTGCATACTGCATGCATTTCTGTTTCTGCATTTGGTGCATGCTGGAAATTGTATGAGTGAGCGCGAGTGTTGCCTGGAGTTAGATCGCCTGTTTTTTTCCACAAACAACAACACAGTGTTACACATGGAATAAACAAACGTACAGTCAATAACACAATAGAAAAATCTATATACAGAGTTTGCAAATGAGGTTAGATTAGGGAGGTAAGGCAATAAATAAGTTGTAGTGGCAATTAAACACTTGAGTGATAGATAGATAGATAGATAGATAGATAGATAGATAGATAGATAGATAGATAGATAGATAGATAGATAGATAGATAGATAGATAGATAGATAGATAGATAGATAGATAGATAGATAGATAGATAGATAGATAGATAGATGAATGTGCAATTACAGATACTGGGGTGCAAAGGAGCAAAACAAATAACTATGTGGATGAGGTAGTTGGATGGGCTATTTACAAATGGGCTATATACAGGTGCAATGATCTGTGAGCTGCTCTGACAGCTGATTCTTAAAGTTAGTGAGGGAGATATAAGTCTCCAGCTTCAGCGATTTTTGCAATTCGTCCCAGTCATTGGCAGCAGAGAACTGGAAGGAAAGGTGGCCAAAGGAGGAATAGGTTTTGGGGGTGACCAGTGAAATATAATTGCTGGAGCACGTGCTACGGTTGGGTGATGCCATGGTGACCAGTGAGCTGAGAAAAGGCAGGGCTTTACCTAGCAAAGACGTATAGATGACCTGGAGCAAGTGGGTAGTATATGGGGCTTTGGTGACAAAAATGATGGCACTGTGATAGACTGCATCCAATTTGCTGAGCAGAGTGTTGGAGGCTATTTTGTAAATGAGCATGAGTGAAGGATGCTTTCTTTACAAAATAGGAAGCCAATCCTAGATGTAATTTATGATTGCAAGTGCTTAACCTCTCTAGGCAACCCGACGCACTTGCATCCCAACTTGCCAACAATAAATGCAAATGCGCTAAACCAAATGCTAATAGCACTCGTTAAAACTCAAACGTTCATTAAAATTCACATACAGGGTACTTAATTCAAGCTACACTCGTTGTGAATCTAGCCAACGAGTCAGATTTGTAAAATGCTTTTCGGCGAAAGCATGAGTAGCTATTATCTGATAGCATGCAACACGCCGAAATACCAGAAGGGGACATAAACAAAGGAATTAGCGTAGCCGGCGCTACACAAAATGCAGAAATAAAATATAAAACATTCATTACCTTTGACGAGATTCTTTGTTGGCAATCCTATATGTCCCATAAACATCACTATTGGGTCTTTTTTTGATTAAATCGGTCCATATATACCCTAAATATCGATCTATGAAAAGTGTGTGATCCAGGAAAAAACAGCGTTTTAAAACGCAACGTCATTTTTTTTTATTAAAAAAGTTGACAATAAACTTTCACAAAACACTTCGAAATACTTTTGTAATCCAACTTTAGGTATTAGTAAACGTTAATAATCTATCAAATTGATCACGAGGCGATGTGTATTCAATAGCTCCACGTCTTGAACTCATGGTTGAAAATGTCTCCTCCAAAACATCTTGTCGGAGACCGGAAAGAATGGGCTCTCTCTTACTCGTTTGACCAAGAAACAAAGCCCAGGCAATTGACAAGACTGGCAACATCGTGTGGAAGCTGTAGAACTTGCAATCTCAGCCCTATGTAATTTGGTTTCCCATAAACAATACATGCAAGTGGCGCATTGATACTTTTTCCAGTTTTCAGTGATCAGTTTTTCTTGCGCTTTTCGATGAAACACACGCTCTGTTATAGTCACAGCCGTGATTTAACCAGTTTTAGAAACGTCAGAGTGTTTTCTATCCACACATACTAATCATATGCATATACTATATTCCTGGCATGAGTAGCAGGACGCTGAAATGTTGCGCGATTTTTAACAGAATGTTCGAAAAAGTAGGGGATAGGCTTAACAGGTTTTTAATGAAGGTGGTGTCGGTGCAGCAAGGTTAGACAGGTTGTATGTATCTGATCTCTACTGTAGTAGTTAATGAAGGTGGTGTCGGTGCAGCAAGGTTAGACAGGATGTATGTATCTGATCTCTACTGTAGTAGTTAATGAAGGTGGTGTCGGTGCAGCAAGGTTAGACAGGTTGTATGTATCTGAGCTCTACTGTAGTAGTTAGTGAAGGTTAGACAGGTTGTATGTATCTGATCTCTACTGTAGTAGTTAATAAAGGTGGTCTCGGTGCAGCAAGGTTAGACAGGTTGTATGTATCTGAGCTCTACTGTAGTAGTTAGTGAAGGTTAGACAGGTTGTATGTATCTGATCTCTACTGTAGTAGTTAATGAAGGTGGTCTCGGTGCAGCAAGGTCAGACAGGTTGTATGTATCTGAGCTCTACTGTAGTAGTTAATGAAGGTTAGACAGGTTGTATGTATCAGGCTTGTAGTAGTTAATGAAGGTGGTCTCGAGCTTAGACTTGTACTGAGCTCTACTGTAGTAGTTAATGAAGGTGGTCTCGGTGCAGCAAGGTTAGACAGGTTGTATGTATCTGAGCTCTACTGTAGTAGTTAATGAAGTTGGTCTCGGTGCAGCAAGGTTAGAGAAGTTGTATATATCTGAGCTCTACTGTAGTAGTTAGTGAAGGTTAGACAGGTTGTATGTATCTGATCTCTACTGTAGTAGTTAATGAAGGTGGTCTGGTGCAGCAAGTTTAGACAGGTTATATTTATCTGAGTTCTACTGTAGTAGTTAATGAAGGTGGTCTCGGTGCAGCAAGGTTAGACAGGTTGTATGTATCTGAGCTCTACTGTAGTAGTTAATGAAGGTGGTCTCGGTGCAGCAAGGTTAGACAGGTTGTATGTATCTGAGCTCTACTGTAGTAGTTAGTGAAGGTTAGACAGGTTGTATGTATCTGATCTCTACTGTAGTAGTTAATGAAGGTTGTCTCGGTGCAGCAAGGTTAGACAGGTTGTATGTATCTGAGCTCTACTGTAGTAGTTAATGAAGGTGGTGTCGGTGCAGCAAGGTTAGACAGGTTGTATATATCTGAGCTCTACTGTAGTAGTTAATGAAGGTGGTGTCGGTGCAGCAAGGTTAGACAGGTTGTATGTATCTGAGCTCTACTGTAGTATTTAGTGAAGGTTAGACAGGTTGTATGTATCTGAGCTCTACTGTAGTAGTTAGTGAAGGTTAGACAGGTTGTATGTATCTGAGCTCTACTGTAGTAGTTTGTGAAGGTTAGACAGGTTGTATGTATCTGATCTCTACTGTAGTAGTTAATGAAGGTGGTCTCGGTGCAGCAAGGTTAGACAGGTTGTATGTATCTAGGCTCTACTAGTTAGTAGTTAGACAGGTTGTATGTATCTGGCTCTCGTGAAGCAGACATGTATCTGTTAGGTAGTTAGTGAAGGTTAGACAGGTTGTATGTATCTGAGCTCTACTGTAGTAGGGTTTGTGAAGGTTAGACAGGTTGTATGTATCTGATCTCTACTGTAGTAGTTAATGAAGGTGGTCTCGGTGCAGCAAGGTTAGACAGGTTGTATGTATCTGAGCTCTACTGTAGTAGTTAATGAAGGTGGTCTCGGTGCAGCAAGGTTAGACAGGTTGTATGTATCTGAGCTCTACTGTAGTAGTTAATGAAGGTGGTCTCGGTGCAGCAAGGTTAGGCAAGGCTGTATGTATCTGACCACTTCTGTAGTAGGGTTGGAAGGTTAGACAGGTTGTATCTCTCTCTCTCTCCCTCTCTGTCTCTCCCTGTCTCTTTCTCTCTCTGTCTGTCTATCTCTCTCTCTCTCTTTCTGTCTCTCTCTCTCTGTCTATCTCTCTGTCTCTCCCTATTATCATGTTATTTGTATCCCTCTCTCTCTCTATTGTCATTTTATTTCTCTCTCTCTATTGTCATGTTATTTCTCTCTCTCTATTGTCAAGTTATTTGTCTCCCTCTCTGTATATTACCCACACCTTACAGGTAACAGGGAGCTCTATGCAGCAAGCAGAGCCTTTGCCATTGGTTGATGCCGAGCTATTGATCTCTTGTCATTGGAAGGAAAGAAAGAGAGAACTGCTGGGCTAAGGGGGAGATGTGACGCGTTTATATGGAGTATATAGTATATAGAGAATATCATCGGTGTAATGCACACATCTGATGTGAATTGGTAGAGTGTGTGGGAAGGGAGAGAAAGAGAGAGACAGAGACAGAGAGAGAGAGAGCGAGAGAGGGGGATAGAGAGAGACAGGCAGAGAGGCAGAGAGGGAGAGACAGACAGACAGACAGACAGACAGACAGACAGACAGACAGACAGACAGACAGACAGACAGACAGAGAGGCAGACAGACAGACAGACAGACAGACAGACAGACAGACAGACAGACAGACAGACAGAGAGGCAGAGAGACAGACAGACAGACAGACAGACAGACAGACAGACAGACAGACAGACAGACAGACAGACAGACAGACAGACAGACAGACAGAGAGAGAGAGAGAGAGAGAGAGAGAGGGACAGGGAGAGAACACTGCAGTGCTGTACATAATTTAATAGCCGTGTTTATTAATTAGAGACGAGAGAACTTGAGAGAGAGAGAAATACAGAGAGAAAGAGAGAGAGAGAGAGAGAGAGAGAGAGAGAGAGAGAGAGAGAGAGAGAGAGAGAGAGAGAGAAGAGAGAGAGAAAGAGCGAGAGAGAGAGAGAGAGAGAAATAGAGAGAGAAATAGAGAGAGAGAGAGAGAGAGAGAGAGAGAGAGAGAGAGAGAGAGAGAGAGAGAGAGAGAGAGAGAGAGAGAGAGAGAGAAGAGAGAGAGAGAGAGAGAGACAGAGAGAGCTCACTCGACTCGTACTTGACAGTTTAGAAGAGGTTTGATTACCTTGAGGCTAAAGGTCTTTCAGTGGCTCGTTACGTCTCTTGAGGTTACATTGTTACAGTACTCACCTCTCTTGATTGGTCATGGAAAAGAGGTTCTCTTTTCACTTCCTGTAGAGCCGTTTACATACTGTTCTCAGTTCATAAAAGGTCAATCGACAACCACAGGACCCTTCTCAGCTAAACGCGGTGGGATCAGGCGAGTTACACGGGATACTCGCCCTCTTTACCTCTTGGAGCTACCCCTCCCGGATCCGGGAGAATTGTCATCAACTGACACTAATTAGCATAACGCAACACAAAACTACTAATATATAACGCAAAAATATGAATATTCATGAAATCACGTGTGATATATAGCGAAACACAGCTTAGCCTTTTGTTCATCACCCTGTCATCTCAGATTTTGAAATTATGCTTTACAGCCAAAGCAAGACAAGCATTTGTGTAAGTTTATTTGATAGCCTAGCATAGCATTATGCCCAGCTAGCAGCAGGCAACTTGGTCACGAAAATCAGAAAAGCAATCAAATTAAATCGTTTTCCTTTGATGAGCTTCGGATGTTTTCACTCACGAGACTCCTAGTTAGACAGCAAATGTTCATTTTGTTCCATAAAGATGTTTGGTTGAGAAATCCCCTGGAAACTGTGGTCACAACAACGCCGAAAAAAGTTGACAATAAAATATCTATTTGAAAATATATCAACCGGGACAGGTGGCTTCTGAGTAGGAGCGAGAGAAACAATGGCCACATTTGTCTATTACGCACAAATCACTCTGAGAGCCACCAGCTGACCACTGACGCAATGTTGTCATTCACGCTCATTTTTCAAAATAAAAGCCTGAAACTATGTCTTGTGCCACTAGACACATTAGGGAAGCCATAAAAAAGGAATCAGGTTAATATCCCTTCCACTGCTCACATAGGAATGCAGAGGTGTCTAAATAAGAGTCACTTCCTGATTGGATTTTTCACAGGCTTTCGCCTGCAATATCAGTTCTGTTATACTCACAGACAATATTTTTACAGTTTTGGAAACTTCAGAGTGTTTTCTATCCTAAGCTGTCAAATATATGCATATTCTAGCATCTTGTCCTGACAAAATAGCACGTTCACATTGGAAACGTTATTTTTCCAAAAATGAAAATAGTGCCCCCTAGTTTCAAATGATCAAGCAAAATGTTGTTTTCCGCCCAAATAGACATACCCAAAAGTTATTATTTTTGATAGTTCTAGAAGGTCCTGGAACTCACCTTTCTGGTAAAAATAGTTATACATTGCTGAAGTGTACACAAATATAAATTAAAATATAAAAATCATGGTGAATATGACTTGAAGTGACTGAAATGTTTTCTAAATATAGTAACAATCAAAAAAATAAATGACTGACCATAATATTTCACCTTTCTTACAACTTTAAAATAAAATATTTAGTGACAGTATTTAGTGACAGTACAAATTTGGCCCCATTTCATTTCACTGACGATAAAGATATTTCTCCCAGACGTCCTCTAAGTGACAGAGAGATTCGAATGCCTGCAGACTCATTAAAACTTCAGCTTTACTTCACAAAGTGATTGCGTCCCTCTGCGACCAAGAGAAAGTGGTTGCGTTTCAATTCAATGAACGCACTAATATTTTTTTCACATTGACAGCTCTAAATCTGACTGAGAATATCACAGCGAGATGAAAATACAATTGCTGGATTTGCTAGATAGTCCCCTTTAATATGTAGTCTCCCAGGCTGTTCTATGTCGCTCAGAGAGGAGAATATTTATTATTGTCTGGATAGCCCTGAAAATGTGACATGTCACTCCCTATGCAAATGTAGAATCTGAAACCTGACACTTCAAGTCAGCTGACAGAGTGTTCGCAGTAGAGCAGACAGATGGGTCTTCCTGGCACTATAAAGCACTGGATCCTACCACCATCCTACCAGCATCCTACCACCATCCTACCAGGGCGCTTTGTACACCGGAATGAAAGTTGGAACCGGTACAGAACCGGTCCAGAAACACTAAATAGGAGACTTCAAAGAAAACTCCACCCCAAAAACTATTTTTTTGCATAAAAAAACAATGTTTTCTGTATTTTGAAAGTTACATATCTTGAAAACTTAACTACTGACAAGTAAAACATTTTGGGACTGTGTCAACAATGGACTAATGAAACAAGTACTAAAAGAAAATTTTTGGAAGGATTATTCCTTTAACATCTAAGAGGTATAGCCTCCTTGCTCACTGTTCCTTACTTGGATCTTCTGTCTCACAAACACACGTGACCGACCTCTTAACAACATCTAGTAGTGTAGTAGTGAGGTTATGAATCTAACTTTCTTCTTTACTTTAAAAGTTTATTTGAAGAGTTTATTTCCAAAATTCTATATCCACCAATTTTTCACATTTGTATTTCATCATCATAAATGATTGTTCACAAAAGAATAGTAAACAAACAAACATTTGATGAACTGGGAACATTTTATTAGTCCCCACAAGGTCAAATTATTTTTCTAGGGAGGTTAGGGTTAGGAGTTAGGGTTAGGGTTAGGAGTTAGGGTTAGACATTTACATTTTTTACATTTAAGTCATTTGGCAGACGCTCTTATCCAGAGCGACTTACAAATTGGTGAATTCACCTTATGACATCCAGTGGAACAGCCACTTTACAATAGTGCATCTAAATCATTTAAGGGGGGGGGGGGTGAGAAGGATTACTTTATCCTATCCTAGGTATTCCTTAAAGAGATGGGGTTTCAGGTGTCTCTGGAAGGTGGTGATTGACTCCGCTGTCCTGGCGTCGTGAGGGAGTTTGTTCCACCATTGGGGGGCCAGAGCAGTGAACAGTTTTGACTGGGCTGAGCGGGAACTGTACTTCCTCAGTGGTAGGGAGGCGAGCAGGCCAGAGGTGGATGAACGCAGTGCCCTTGTTTGGGTGTAGGGCCTGATCAGAGCCTGGAGGTACTGCGGTGCCGTTCCCCTCACAGCTCCGTAGGAGTTAAGGTTAGGGGTTAGGAGTTAGGGTTTGGAGATAGGGTTAGGAGTTAGGGTTAGGAGTTAGGGTTAGGAGTTAGGGTTAGGGGTTAGGAGTTAAGGTTTGGAGTTAGGGTTAGGAGTTAGGGTTAGGACTTAGGGTTAGGAGTTAAGGTTAGGGGTTAGGAGTTAGGGTTAGGGGTTAGGGTTAGGGGTTAGGAGTTAGGGTTAGGAGTTAGGGTTAGGAGTTTGGGTTAGGGGTTAGGAGATAGGGTTAGGAGTTAGGGTTAGGAGTTAGGGTTAGGAGTTAAGGTTAGGGGTTAGTGTTAGGAGTTAGGAGTTAGGGGTTAGGAGTTAGGGGTTGGAGTTAGGGGTTAGGATTTAGGGTTTGGAGTTAGGGTTAGGAGTTAGGATTAGGAGTTAGGAGTCAGGGGTTAAGGTTAGGGGTTTAGGAGTAGGGTTAGGAGTTAGGGTTAGGGGTTAGGAGTTAGGGTTTGGAGTTAGGGTTAGGGGTTAGGAGTTAGGGTTTGGAGTTAGGGTTAGGAGTTAGGGTTAGGAGTTAGGAGTTAGGGGTTAGGATTTAGGGTTTGGAGTTAGGGTTAGGAGTTAGGGTTAGGAGTTAGGAGTTAGGGTTAGGGTTAGGAGTTAAGGTTAGGGGTTAGGAGTTAGGGTTAGGGGTTAGGGTTAGGGGTTAGGAGTTAGTTTTGACTGGGTTAGGGGTTTCCTCAGTGGTAGGGAGGCGAGCAGGGTTAGAGGTTAGGATGAACGAGTGCCCTTGTTTGGGTGTAGGGTTAGATCAGGGCCTGGAGGTTAGGGTTAGGGTTAGGGTTAGGCTTAGGGTTAGGAGTTAAGGTTAGGGGTTAGGAGTTAGGGTTAGGAGTTAGGGTTAGGAGTTAGGGTTAGGGGTTAGGGTTAGGGTTAGGAGTTAGGGTTAGGGTTAGGAGTTAAGGTTAGGAGTTAGGGTTAGGAGTTAGGGTTAGGACTTAGGGTTAGGAGTTAAGGTTAGGGGTTAGGAGTTAGGGTTAGGGGTTAGGGTTAGGGGTTAGGAGTTAGGGTTAGGAGTTAGGGTTAGGAGTTAGGGTTAGGGTTAGGAGATAGGGTTAGGAGTTAGGGTTAGGAGTTAGGGTTAGGAGTTAGGGTTAGGGTTAGGAGTTAGGGTTAGGGGTTAGGGTTAGGAGTTAGGAGTTAGGGTTAGGGTTAGGATTTAGGGTTAGGAGTTAAGGTTAGGGGTTAGGAGTTAGGGTTAGGGATAGGGACAAGGATAAGGTTAGGGTTAGGTTTAGAGTTAAGGTTAAAATTAGTGTTAGGGTTAGGGTTACGGTAGGAGTTAGGGTTAGGGTAGGAGTTAGGGTTAGGATTAGGATTAGGTGTTAGGGTTAGGGTATGAGTTAGGGTTAGGAGTTAGGGTTAGGGTTAGGAGTTAGGAGTTGGGGTTAGGAGTTAGGGTTAGGGTTAGGGTTAGGAGTTAGGGTTAGGGTAGGAGTTAGGGTTAGGATTAGGATTAGGTGTTAGGGTTAGGGTAGGAGTTAGGGTTAGGAGTTAGGGTTAGGGTTAGGGTTAGGGTTAGGAGTTAGGATTAGGTTAGGTGTTAGGGTTAGGGTAGGAGTTAGGGTTAGGAGTTAGGGTTAGGAGTTAGGAGTTAGGGTTAGGGTAGGAGTTAGGGTTAGGGTTAGGAGTTAGGAGTTAGGGTTAGGGTTAGGAGTTAGGGTTAGGGTTAGGGTTAGGAGTTAGGGTAGGAGTTAGGAGTTAGGGTTTGGTGTTAGGGTTAGGAGTTAAGGTTAGGGTTAGGAGTTAGGGTTAGGAGTTAGGGTTAGGAGTTAGGGTTAGGGTTAGGATTTAGGGTTAGGAGTTAAGGTTAGGGGTTAGGGTTAGGATTTAGGGTTAGGAGTTAAGGTTAGGGGTTAGGAGTTAAGGTTAGGGTTAGGATTAGGATTAGGTGTTAGGGTTAGGGTAGGAGTTAGGGTTAGGAGTTAGGGTTAGGAGTTAGGAGTTGGGGTTAGGAGTTAGGGTTAGGTTTAAAATTAGTGTTAGGGTTAGGGTTACGGTAGGAGTTAGGGTAGGAGTTAGGGTTAGGATTAGAGTTAGGAGTTAGGGTTAGGAGTTAGGAGTTAGGGTTAGGGTTAGGGTTAGGAGTTAGGGTTAGGAGTTAGGAGTTAGGGTTAGGGTTAGGGTTAGGGTTAGGAGTTAGGAGTTAGGAGTTAGGGTTAGGAGTTAGGAGTTAAGGTTAGAGTTAGGGTTAGGAGTTAGGGTTAGGGGTTAGGAGTTAGGGTAGGAGTTAGGAGTGAAGGTTAGAGTTAGGGTTAGGTTTTAGGAGTTAGGAGTTAGGGTAGGAGTTAGGAGTGAAGGTTAGAGTTAGGGTTAGGTTTTAGGAGTTAGGGTTAGGAGTTAGGGTTAGGAGTTGGGAGTTATGGTTAGGAGTTAGGGTTAGGAGTTGGGGTTAGGAATTAGGGTTAGGAGTTAGAGTTAGGGTTAGGAGTTAGGAGTTAGGGTTTGGTGTTAGGGTTAGGAGTTAGGAGTTGGGGTTAGGAGTTAGGGTTAGGAGTTAGGGTAGGAGTTAGGAGTTAAGGTTAGAGTTAGGGTTAGTTAAGGTTAGGAGTTAGGGTTAGGAGTTAGGGTTAGGAGTTAGGGTTAGGAGTTAGTCTAACCACTAGGCTACGCTGCTGCCCCTACACTCTAACCACTAGGCTACTCTACAGCCTCTACACTCTAAACACTAGGCTACGCTGCCGCCCCAACACTCTAACCACTAGGCTACTCTACCGCCTCTACACTCTAAACACTAGGCTACGCTGCCGCCCCAACACTCTAACCACTAGGCTACGCTGCCGCCTCTACACTCTAACCACTAGGCTACGCTGCCGCCCCTACACTCTAACCACTAGGCTACTCTACCACCTCTACACTCTAACCACTAGGCTACGCTGCCGCCTCTACACTCTAACCACTAGTCTAGCTGCATCCTCTACACTCTAACCACTAGGCTACGCTGCCGCCCCTACACTCTAACCACTAGGCTAATCTACCGCCTCTACACTCTAACCACTAGGCTACGCTGCCGCCTCTACCCTCTAACCACTAGACTGGTGGATACAAAAGAAAGGTTAAGACCAGCTCAAATAAAAAATCATTAGAATTGATCAGCACCGATCCATTCCAGCACCATTATTATTATTATTATAATTATTATTATTATTACTACACTACAGATCATCCAGATAAAGTGAAAATCAAACTTTATTTGTCCCTTTACCGTGAAATGCTACTTACAAACCCTTAAACAAAAATGCAGTTCAAGAAAGAGTTAAGAAAATATTTACCAAATAAACTAAATAAAAGAACACAATAAAATAACAAGGTTATATAGAGGGTATTTTTAAAAATTATTTTTTTTAATTTTACCTTTATTTAACCAGGCAAGTCAGTTAAGAACACATTCTCATTTTCAATGACGGCCTGGGAACAGTGGGTTAACTGCCTGTTCAGGGGCAGAACGACAGATTTGTACCTTGTCAGCTCGGGGGTTTGAACTCGCAACCTTCTGGTTACTCATCCAACGCTCTAACCACTAGGCTACCCTGCCGCGGTACAGAGTCAATGTGGAGACTATATACAGGGTATTACGGTACAGAGTCAATGTGGAGGCTATATACAGGGTATTACGGTACAGAGTCAATGTGGAGACTATATACAGGGGGTACCGGTACAGAGTCAATGTGGAGACTATATACAGGGTATTACGGTACAAAGTCAATGTGGAGGCTATATACAGGGTATTACGGTACAGAGTCAATGTGGAGACGATATACAGGGTATTACGGGACAGAGTCAATGTGGAGGCTATATACAGGGTATTACGGTACAGAGTCAATTTGGAGATGATATACAGGGGGTACCGGTACAGAGTCAATGTGGAGAATATATACAGGGTATTACGGTACAGAGTCGATGTGGTGACTATATACAGGGTATTACGGTACAGAGTCAATGTGGAGACTATATGCAGGGTATTGCGGTACAGAGTCAATGTGGAGACTATATACAGGGTATTAAGGTACAGAGTCGATGTGGTGACTATATACAGGGTATTACGGTACAGAGTCAATGTGGAGACTATATGCAGGGTATTGCGGTACAGAGTCAATGTGGAGACTATATACAGGGTATTACGGTACAGAGTCAATGTGGAGACTATATACAGGGTATTACGGTACAGAGTCAATGTGGAGGCTATATACAGGGTATTATGGTACAGAGTCAATGTGGAGGCTATATACTTTGTATTACGGTACAGAGTCAATGTGGAGACTATATACAGGGTATTACGGTACAAAGTCAATGTGGAGGCTATATACTAGGGGTACCGGTACAGAGTCAATGTGGAGGCTATATACTAGGGGTACCGGTACAGAGTCAATGTGGTGACAATATACAGGGGGTACCGGTACAGAGTCAATAGACAATTCAGGGGTCAATTACAGAGTCAATGAGGCTATATACAGGGGGTACCGGTACAGAGTCAATGTGGAGACTATATATAGGGGGCTACCGGTACAGAGTCAATGTGGAGACTATTTACAGGGTATTACAGTACAGAGTCAATGTGGAGGCTATATACAGGGGGTACAGGTACAGAGTCAATGTGGAGACTATATACAGGGGGTACCGGTACAGAGTCAATGTGGAGGCTATACACAGGGGGCACAGGTACAGAGTCAATGTGGAGACTATATACAGGGGGTACCATTACAGAGTCAATGTGGAGACTATATACAGGGGGTACCGGTACAGAGTCATTGTGGAGGCTATATACAGGGGGTATCGGTACAGGGTCAATGTGGAGACTATATTCAGGGGTACCATTACAGAGTCAATGTGGAGACTATATACAGGGGGTACCGGTACAGAGTCATTGTGGAGGCTATATACAGGGGGTACCGGTACAGGGTCAATGTGGAGACTATATTCAGGGGGTACCATTACAGAGTCAATGTGGAGACTATATACAGGGGGTACCGGTACAGAGTCAATGTGGAGACTATATTCAGGGGGTACCATTACAGAGTCAATGTGGAGACTATATACAGGGGGTACCGGTACAGAGTCAATGTGGAGACTATATACAGGGGGCTACAGGTACAGAGTCAATGTGGAGACTATATACAGGGGCTACCGGTACAGAGTCAATGTGGAGACTATATTCAGGGGGTACCATTACAGAGTCAATGTGTAGACTATATACAGGGGGTACCGGTACAGAGTCAATGTGGAGACTATATACAGGGGTGTACCGGTACAGAGTCAATGTGGAGATTATATACAGGGGTTACCGGTACAGAGTCAATGTGGAGACTATATACAGGGGCTACCGTTACAGAATCAATGTGGAGACAGAGTCACAGAGTCAATGTGGAGACTATATACAGGGGGTACCAGTACAGAGTCAATGTGGAGACAGAATCAATGTGGAGACTATATACAGGGTATTGAGTCAATGTGGAGACCAGTATACAGAGTCAATGTGGAGAATATATACAATTACAGAGTCAATGGAGACTATATACAGGGGGTACCAGTATTGAGTCAATGTGTGTATATGTGTACATAAAGTACTATGAGTCAATGTGTGGTTTGTACAGGGGGTACTTACAGAGTTTGAGTGATGTGTACTATGGGGAGGTGATAGATAGATAATGAACAGGTTAGTTGAGGTGATGTGTTTGTACATGGATATGATAATAAACAGGGGGTAATGTGACTATGGATAGATAATAAACAGGTTAGTTGGGGTGATGTGTACATGTATGTAGGGGTAAAGTGACTATGGATAGATAATAAACAGGTTAGTTGGGGTGATGTGTACATGTATGTAGGGGTAAAGTGACTATGGATAGATAATAAACAGGTTAGTTGGGGTGATGTGTACATGTATGTAGGGGTAAAGTGACTATGGATAGATAATAAACAGGTTAGTTGGGGTGATGTGTACATGTATGTAGGGGTAAAGTGACTATGGATAGATAATAAACAGGTTAGTTGGGGTGATGTGTACATGTATGTAGGGGTAAAGTGACTATGGATAGATAATAAACAGCGAGTGGCAATAGTGTAAGAACACAAGTTCAATGTAAATAGTCGCCATTTGATCAATAATAATACTGTAGTTGACTCATCTTTGTGTCCATGGGTGGTTGAGTGTGTAAGTCCATGGGTGGTTGAGTGTGTAAGTCCATGGGTGGTTGATGTGTAAAAGAATGCCTGCCTTCAATCTAATCACAAGACACTATCAAAGCTCTTTAGCCGAGGTAGAGAAATACAATCACATTTTCAGAGTTGTAATTATTGTTGAGGGCGAAACATTTTATTTCAAAGTATTTCGCAAACCTGCTTTTGTACTCTGGATCTGAATCTAAATTAGATTTAAAACCTGTATGTCTTGATCTAGTTGTGGTTGTGTGTGGTTGTGTGTGTGTGTGTTGTGTGTGGTTGTGTGTGGTTGTGTGTGTGTGTGTGTGTGTGTGTGTGTGTGTGTGTGTGTGTGTGTGTTTGTGTGTGTGTGTGTGTGTGTGTGTGTGTGTGTGTGCGTGCGTGCGTGCGTGCGTGTGTGTGCGTATGTGCGTGTGTGCGTGTGTGTGTGTGTGGGGGGGGGGTGTGTGTGTGTGTGTGTGTGTGCGTGTGTGTGCGTGTGTGTGTGTGTGTCTTGTTCTAGGTGAACGGAGGACTGCTACTCTCCTTTTAATCAAACACTAATTAACAGTTGCCTGGGTTACCAGCTGTAGCTATACGGGCTCATTAGCCCAGTGGTCACCAACCGGTCGATCGGGATCTTCCGTGCATTCCTAGTTGATCACCAAACATTTCTTTAGAAAACCCAATGGATGAAGGCATAAAGGCTTTTTTTCTCTCTTCGTGTTGCGCTGTTGACGGTAGGCGCACCTGATTTAGAAGACCTGAGCATCGGGTACGAATAGTGTTCCAATTTTAATTGTCTGAAAATACAAAACTATGCCTACCTGGAGGACAGGTGTGACTAAATCGAGTGCCCCTACTGTGTTCAAATCACCGTGCCTACAGCATTCACCAACCAGGCCACAGATTGTCATAGCTGAACCAGATGTTCTGATTGAACATCTATTTTCTTGCGATTGACAGGGGAGAGAGACTGCCTTGCTCCTGCCCTAAAAAAACCTGGTCAACGGTATAGTGCACTATAGAATAGTGTGCCATTTTATAGTCAAAAGCAGTGTACTATAAAATAAGAGTGTCATTTCAACGAGCCCCTGTCGTTGATGTGCAGCTGTACTTCCTTGATGATGTGCAGTACAGAGTCTGTACTACAGTACAATCCAATTGCATATTTAGGTTGTGACGCGGCCTGCACTGTGCAATCTACTCGGTTCAGCATAGCGCCCCTCTCTTCTCTACAGCTCCCACTGCACTTACAGTCTACAGTACTGTGTGCTCGGTGTGTTCCTACTCTGTACTGTGACTGAGTGGCTGTGTGTGGGACGTCTCCGCTCCTCTCCTCTTTCTCTATGCGGTTTGCCCCACAGTGCGCTTATCCCGTTCGCACCCGTTGCTTTTACGCGTAGCTCGACGTCTGCAGACACACACACAGTAGCACCGGTCTCTCCCCTGCACCGCACGCAACCCCAATCGATGGAGGTAATACTCAGCGCGGGAGTCTTTAGCACCGTTGGCAAAACTGCCTTCCTGTGTTTCTGCTGAGGTTTTCTTCCTCAATAGGAGAAATTATTTTTTTTGTCCTCGTTTGATTTGGTATCAAAATGTGGGACATATCTATTGATTCAGAGCAGCGTCCTTAGCGGAGAGCTCGGCATCTTAGCGGCTTGGCTGAAGGGAATAACGGAGTAATTCTTTCTCTCCTTCCCCCCGTCGGAACAAGAGGAGTTTGCATGCAAAAGGTGGTTTATTTCGGCAAGGTAAGACACCTATTATCTGTATGGGGAAAACACCTACCGTTATCTTCCGGGTGGTATTGTTGCAGTGTTTTAAGGTTACTTTAAACAGTGTCAAATTGCGCTGTGTTGATCAGATGGATGTGAGAGGTGGAAACCATAGCCCACTCATATTTTGGGTTATATGAAAATATAACAAAATAGTGTATTATTAGGCCACATTGGAATGAATTTTATTGTGGAGAATGGTGCAACGAAAGAGGTGTGCAACAGTTTTTGGTGGGAACCATCTTGCAAGTTTTGACAGTCTGTAATAATATCATAAACTGTTTCAGTAGAGAAATATAAAACAAATATTTAAGTCAGTTCTAAAGTTAAGTTTATTTAGAAACCTCACTTCACACGCCTAATTAAAGCAGTAAATTAAACGGTTGTCTATTTAATCAATAAAATACGCATATCTTTACCTTTATGGGATATTTAGGTTTGTAATATATAGTTATTCCTCGCGGTAATCACTCAAGGGAGAAGGGAACGCGAATAGAAACTTGTATATCTTCAGTAACATTTCGCAGTTTTTCCCACACTCGCCTTCTTACCAGGAATAACGTATTATTAGTCATGGATCAGAAAAGAAACCCACTTGGAGTTGGATTACACATATGTACATAAACGAAAACGATGCACTAACGTATCATGAACGCAACGAGACTGGAGAGGTGTGTGTCATGTGTTAGTGTCAATTGGATCTCAATTTGTTGTCGTCGAGTGGGTCGAAATGAACTTTTTTTAGCGACATGTGTAAATATGGCTTCATATCCATGTAATCGCTGAGCCTGACGTGTTCCGTCATAGCGTTCAGGGAGCTGGGAGCCTCGAGCTGGGAGCCTCGAGAACATACAACAACACACAAGGCTGATATTTAATGTTTCCCTCCACACAAGGAACATATTACGATCATGTTATAAAGTCATAGAAATGTAATCTATAGAGCGGGACTCTATATTTACCATAACTTTAGCATGATCATCATCCGTTTCTGATGGAGGGAGTTTAATATAGATCTGCCAGTAGCCTACATCCAGTCAGATGTATACGTCATCTGTGGATTGGTTTACTCATCGCCAAAATACATCTGTTGTTATTTTGGGACAGGAATACAATGCAATACAATACCACAATACAATAGCCTACTTGATTTATCGGCATATTTGTAGGGAATACACACAAATGAGCCTTATTTAATGGATTGAAAATAACACATTAAATGGGCTTTGATTCAGGAGTAGGCTCGGAAATGAAATCAGCAGAAGAAAAAGATCTCAATATCATCTATGACGGAAAGTGAAAGGAAACAAATGGGATTAGGCCTATTATGCAAATTTCATTATTTGGATTACACTATATATATATATTTCCATAAAGGTAGAGGTAGACTTAACAACAGGTGGCTCTGACTGCCAACTCTCCACTGTGTTGTTGCTATAAGGACTAGAACACTGTGTTGTTACTATAAGGACTAGAACACTGTTACTATAAGGACTAGAACACTGTGTTGTTACTATGAGGACTAGAACACCGTGTTGTTGCTATAAGGGCTAGAACACTGTTACTATAAGGACTAGAACACTGTGTTGTTACTATAAGGACTAGAACACTGTGTTGTTACTATAAGGACTAGAACACTGTGTTGTTACTATAAGGACTAGAACACTGTGTTGTTGCTATAAGGACTAGAACACTGTGTTGTTGTTATAAGGACTAGAACACTGTGTTGTTGCTATGAGGACTAGAACACTGTGTTGTTGCTATGAGGACTAGAACACTGTGTTGTTGCTATGAGGACTAGAACACTGTGTTGTTGCTATGAGGACTAGAACACTGTGTTGTTGCTATGAGGACTAGAATACTGTGTTACTATGAGGACTAGAACACTGTGTTGTTGCTATAAGGACAAGAACACTGTGTTGTTGTTTTAAGGACTAGAACACTGTGTTATTGCTATGAGGACTAGAACACTGTGTTGTTGCTATGAGGACTAGAACACTGTGTTTTTGCTATGAGGACTAGAACACTGTGTTGTTGGTATAAGGACTAGAAAACTGTGTTGTTGCTATAAGGACTAGCACTGTGTTGTTACTATGAGGACTATAACACTATTGTTGCTATGAGGACTAGAACACTCTGTTGTTGCTATGAGGACTAGAACACTGTGTTGTTGCTATGAGGACTAGAACACTGTGTTGTTGCTATGAGGACTAGAACACTGTGTTGTTACTATAAGGACTATAACACTGTGTTGTTAGTATAAGGACTAGAACACTCTGTTGATGCTATGAGGACTAGAACACTGTGTTGTTAGTATAAGGACTAGAACACTCTGTTGTTGCTATGAGGACTAGAACACTCTGTTGTTGCTATGAGGACTAGAACACTGTGTTGTTACTATAAGGACTAGAACACTGTGTTGTTAGTATAAGGACTAGAACACTCTGTTGTTGCTATGAGGACTAGAACACTCTGTTGTTGCTATGAGGACTAGAACACTCTGTTGTTGCTATAAGGACTAGAACACTGTGTTGTTAGTATAAGGACTAGAACACTCTGTTGTTGCTATGAGGACTAGAACACTCTGTTGTTGCTATGAGGACTAGAACACTCTGTTGTTGCTATAAGGACTAGAACACTGTGTTGTTAGTATAAGGACTAGAACACTCTGTTGTTGCTATGAGGACTAGAACACTCTGTTGTTGCTATGAGGACTAGAACACTGTGTTGTTACTATAAGGACTAGAACACTGTGTTGTTAGTATAAGGACTAGAACACTCTGTTGTTGCTATGAGGACTAGAACACTGTGTTGTTACTATAAGGACTATAACACTGTGTTGTTAGTATAAGGACTAGAACACTCTGTTGATGCTATGAGGACTAGAACACTGTGTTGTTGCTATGAGGACTAGAACACTCTGTTGTTGCTATGAGGACTAGAACACTGTGTTGTTGCTATGAGGACTAGAACACTCTGTTGTTGCTATGAGGACTAGAACACTCTGTTGTTGCTATGAGGACTAGAACACTGTGTTGTTACTATGAGGACTAGAACACTCTGTTGTTGCTATGAGGACTAGAACACTCTGTTACTATGAGGACTAGAACACTTTTTTGTATTTCTTTTCTATTTTCAGCTTTTTATTCTCACCTCACATCTCTCCTCCTCCTCCTCACAGGTAAACCTCCATCCCCCTTCTTCCAGTACACCACCATGGCTGAGAAGGTCGGCCCTAAGACTCCCATCAACCACCCAGGGGTGACTTCCCTCCCCCCAGACCCCATCCAGATAATCCGCAGCAAGGCCCGCTCCAGGAGGGTACGCGTCAACGTGGGAGGTCTAAACCACGAGGTCCTGTGGCGGACGCTGGACCGGCTGCCCCGTACCCGCCTGGGAAAGCTCCGCGACTGCAACACCCACGAGAGCCTGATGGAGGTCTGCGACGACTACAGCCTCCATGAGAACGAATACTTCTTTGACCGGCACCCGGGCGCCTTCACCTCGATCCTCAACTTCTACCGCACAGGGAAGCTGCACATGATGGAGGAGATGTGCGCCCTGTCTTTCGGCCAGGAGCTCGACTACTGGGGTATAGATGAGATCTACCTGGAGTCCTGCTGCCAGGCCCGGTACCACCAGAAGAAAGAACAGATGAATGAGGAGCTGCGGAGGGAGGCGGAGACGCTGAAAGACAGAGAGGGAGAGATTGAGTTTGATAACACCTGCTGCCAGGAGAAGAGGAAGAAGCTTTGGGACCTCCTGGAGAAACCCAGCTCTTCCCTGCCTGCCAAGGTAAGAGAGGGAGGGGATGTCGGGATGAGGGGAGGATGAAGAGGAGGGGGGAGGGCGGAGGGGATGGGATTACACCACCCACCTCATTTATCCTCTATCCTCTCAGGGGTGTAACTGTACCCGCTGGATTTTCAGTGTGCGTGCGCGTGTGTGTGTGTGCGTGTGTGTGTGTGTGTGTGTGTGTACTCCCACCGGTTTTGAACCACACTGCAAAGGCGTCCATCCTACTGCGCTGCCTGTGATAACTGTGTGTCGTCTTCTTACTCATACAGAGACAATGGTGAGAGAGAGGATGGATACAGGAGGGGTTTTCTCAGAGGGAGAGAGAGGATGGATACGAGAGGGGTTTTCTCAGAGGGAGAGAGAGGATGGATACGAGAGGGTTTTCTCAGAGGGAGAGAGAGGATGGATACGAGAGGGGTTTTCTCAGAGGGAGAGAGAGGATGGATACGAGAGGGATTTTCTCAGAGGGAGAGAGAGGATGGATACGAGAGGGGTTTTCTCAGAGGGAGAGAGAGAGATTTTTTCTCAGAGGGAGAGATAGGATGGATACGAGAGTGGATTTCTCAGAGGGAGAGAGAGGATGGATACGAGAGGGGTTTTCTCAGAGGGAATCAATTGTTCCTCCAAACTCGATATTGTTATTGCATTTGCGTAGGGCATTTTCTTGCAGTAATTTCATTTCTCATTCTTGTGCATCTCTGCAGAATGGAGAATCAGACACACAGTACAAAGACAGCTCTAAACTGCGTACCAATTAGCACCCTAATCCCTAAGTACTGCGCTCCTTTTGAACAGGGCTCATAGGGAATAAGGTGCCATTTGGAAAACACACCAAGTTTCTGTTGAAGTAGAAGGCTAGAGTATTGTACAGGTTGAAGAGTCTGGCGTGATGTATATCACGAGAGGAGGAGGAGGGGGAGGGGGGGGTATATTTAACCAATAAGGCACGAGGGGGTGTGGTATATGGCCAACATACCACGTCTAAGGGATGTTCTTATGCACGACACTACGCAGAGTCAAAATAAATTAGAGCAGTAAAAATTAAATTAAAGTAAATAAAAGTTTTCTCATACCCGTGGTAAACAATATACAAAGGCTGTCTGATATACCATGGGCTGTCAGCCAATCAGCATTCAGGGCGCGAACCATCCAGTTTATAAATATATATATGGTATAAATAGATACTGTATATCTCCACATGAATCTGGAAACATAGTTGGTGCAGAAGACAAATGAGGGAGGATGGAGGTATCTGTATGGAGGAGGGAGTGAACGAGGCAATAAGAGCTGTTTTACAGAACTGACAGAATAGAAGAGTAGAATACAAAAACAAACAGAAAAATGTGTATGTGTGGGTGTGTGTGTGTGTGTGTGTCGATCACAGCCATCCCCTACAGTATCACACTATGACACACTGTATCTATAGAGAAATGAACACACACACACACACACACACACACACACACACACCTAGTCACGCGCACACGCACACACACACCTCGACACACACACACGCACACACACACCTAGACACACACACACACACACACCCTAGACACACACACACACCTAGACACACACACACACCTAGTCACGCGCACACGCACACACACACACACACATACACACACACACACACACACACCTAGTCACGCGCACACACACACACACACACACACACACACACACACACACACACACACACACACACACACACACACAGAAACACACACCTTCTTACCTACCGCTCTATTAGGAGACAAACTACTGTATGTATCCTCAAAGTGAAACCTGTTCCAAAATCTCTCTCTTGTCCTTAGTATTCACACTGAGTTTGTGTCCCAAATGACACCCTATTCCCTATATAGTGCACTACTGTTGCCCAGAGCCAAAGGGTGCCAATTGGTTCTAGTCTAAAGTAGTGCACTATATAGAGAATAGGTGCCATAGGGCTCTGGCCAATAGTGTTTCACTATATCGAATAAGGCACCATTTGAGGTGTAGTCACTGAGGTCTAGGGCAGACTAGTGATAATGGATTAAGACAATACAACATAGATAATCTCCCTCCTTTTCCACTATATTCATTATTCAGTTTTAAGAACAAATTCTTATTTTCAATGATGGTCTACTTGGGATATAATTGGTTAACTGCCTTGTTCAGTGGCAGAACGATAGATGTTTACCTTGTCAGCTCGGGGGTTTCGATCTAACCAAGTCCAAACGCTCTAACCACTAGGTTCCCTCACTTCTGATGAGAAAGGGTTGCTTTCCTATCCATCAAATTATCTATCACCTATCCATCACTTTATTTAATTGTGTCCATCACCTTCTTCCTCTTTCTCCATTTTGTCCCGCTCTCTGTTTATTCTGTCACACACCCTTCCTGTTCCCCTATCTCAAACTCTCTTCATCTCTCTTCCTGTTCCCCTATCTCACACTCTCTTCATTTCTCTTCCTGTTCCCCTATCTCACACTCTTCATTTCTCTTCCTGTTCCCCTGTCTCACACTCTCTTCATCTCTCTTCCTGTTCCCCTATCTCACACTCTCTTCATTTCTCTTCCTGTTCCCCTATCTCACACTCTCTTCATTTCTCTTCCTGTTCCCCTATCTCACACTCTCTTCATTTCTCTTCCTGTTCCCCTATCTCACACTCTCTTCATTTCTCTTCCTGTTCCCCTATCTCACACTCTCTTCATTTCTCTTCCTGTTCCCCTATCTCACACTCTCTTCATTTCTCTTCCTGTTCCCCTGTCTCACACTCTCTTCATTTTTCTTCCTGTTCCTCTCGCTGTCACTCTTCATTTCTCTTCCTGTTCCTCTCGCTGTCACTCTTCATTTCTCTTCCTGTTCCTCTCGCTGTCACTCTTCATTTCTCTTCCTGTTCCTCTCGCTGTCACTCTCTTCATTCCTCTTCCTGTTCCCCTATCTCACACTCTCTTCATTTCTCTTCCTGTTCCCCTGTCTCACACTCTTCATTTCTCTTCCTGTTCCCCTGTCTCACACTCTCTTCATTTTTCTTCCTGTTCCTCTCGCTGTCACTCTTCATTTCTCTTCCTGTTCCTCTCGCTGTCACTCTCTTCATTCCTCTTCCTGTTCCCCTATCTCACACTCTCTTCATTTCTCTTCCTGTTCCTCTCGCTGTCACTCTCTTCATTTGAGAGAGAGAGAGAGAGAGAGAGAGAGAAAACACACACAAGGCTACTCCAACTTCTCAGATACCTTACTGGGAGTCTAGAGACACCAACCTTTCCAGCTGTGTCTTAGTGTTGGATAATAACCTGACTGGATGATCAGTACATTCACAGCAGGTCTGCTTTTCCACTTCCCAAATGGCACCTGAATCCCTATATAGTGCACTACTTTTGTGCAGTTCCCATTAGTGCTCTGGTGAAAATTAGTGCGCTGTTTAGGTGCAGGGGTTCTTTAACTTTTTTCAGCTCAAGGCTCAAATGAGAAATCGACCATCCTCCAATGACCCAAATTAAAAATAAATAGTGTGTTGTTATAGATGTATTCTTATTATAATTCATATACCTATTTTTTTTGAAACCCTGGGGTAGGGTATAGGATGTCATTTGGGATGCAGATTATTTCTCCATGCAAGTTCGGCAGAGTCATGTTCCAGACGAATCTCTCCTTGCTCACTCAGCAGATTGTCATGTAATGTGATTTAGGTCCAGACGAATCTCTCCTTGCTCACACAGCAGATTGTCATGTAATGTGATTTAGGTCCAGGTGAATCTCTCCTTACCCACTCAGCATAATGTCATGCAATGTGATTTAGGTTCAGATTAATCTCATTACCCACACAGCAGATTGTCATGTAATGTGATTTAGGTCCAGGTGAATCTCTCCTTACCCACTCAGCATAATGTCATGTAATGTGATTTAGGTTCAGATTAACCTTTCTAGCGGAACCCCTCGACAACATTCCGCTGAAAAGGCACCGTGCGAAATTCAAAGATATTTCATAGAAATATGTAACTTTCAGACATTAACCAGTTCAATGCAGCAAATGAAAGATAAACCTCTTGTTAATCTACCCATCGTGTCCGATTTCAAAAATGCTTTCCAGCGAAAGCAGGAATCACAAAAAGCAGAAATATAGATACAATTAACATTTCCACAAACTTCAGAATATTTCCATTCAAATGATACCAAGAATATGCATATCCTTGCCTCTGGGGCTGAGCTACAGGCAGTTAGATTTGGGTTTGTCTTCAGGCGGAAATTGAGAACAAAGGGATGCAGCCATAACAGCTTAATCACTAACCTTTGATGATCTTCATCAGATGACACTCATAGGACATCATGTTACACAATACATGTCTGTTTTGTTCGATAATGTGCATATTTATTTCCAAAATTCCCAGTTTACTTTGGAGCCTTACGTGCAGTAATGCTTTTATTCCAAAACATCTGGTGATTTTGCAGAAATACTCAGAATAAACATTGATAAATGATACAAGTGTTATTCACAGAATTAAAGATAGACTTCTCCTTAATGCAACCGCTGTGTCAGATTTTTAAAAAACTTTACAGAAAAAGCATAATCTGAGAATGGCGCTCAGATCCCAAAACAACCAGAGGAATATCCGCCATTTTGTAATCAACAAAGTTAGAAACAACACTATAAATAGTCACTTACCTTTGATGATCTTCATCAGAAGGCATTCCCAGGAATTCCAGTTTGACAATAAATGACAGATTTGTTCCATCATTTATGTCCAAATAGCCACTTGTTGTTAGCGTGTTCAGCCCAGTAATCCATCTTCATGAGGCGCAGGCACTTCCTCCAGACAGAAACTCAAAAAGTTCCATTACAGTCCTTTAGAAACATGTCAAACTATGTATGGAATCAATCGTTAGGGTGTTTTTAACATAAAACATCAATAATGTTCCAACCGGAGAATTCCTTTGTCTTCAGAAAAGCTCTTGAACAAGAGGTAACTCTGTCGGGGGCGCACGTCATGAGACCAAGGCTCTCTGCCAGACCACTGGCTCAAAGAGGTCTCATGAGCCCCTCCTTTATAGTAGAATCCTCATTCAAGTTTCTAAAGATGGTTGACATCTAGTGGAAGCCCTGGGAAGTGCAACCTCATCCATATCTCGATGTGTATTCGGTAGGCCATGCTTTGAAAAACTACAAACCTCAGATGTCCCACTTCCTGGTTGGATTTTTCTCAGGTTTTCACCTGCCATATGAGTTCTGTTATACTCACAGGCATCATTCATCATTCAGTTTTAGAACCTTCAGAGTGTTTTCTATCCAATACTAATGATAATATCCCTACATTAGCATCTGGGACAGAGTAGGAGGCAGTTCACACTGGGCACGCTATTCATCCAAAAGTGAAAATGCTGCCCTCTAGCCCAAAAAAGGTTTTCAACCTCTCCTTACCCACTCAGCAGAATGTCATGTAATGTGATTACGGGATTTCCTGCTGAAGTAGTAGCAGGGCAGACTACCCCCTGTCACACACACGCACACACACACACACACACAAACTGGCATGAAGTGATAGGTCGGCAGCATGCTCCAGGGTCACGGGGGTCTCTATAGAAGAGGAGACTCAATCACTGATTTATTTCACAGTAGAGATCATAGAGCGTATTCAATTAGTCTCTCAGAGTCTCCGACAGGGGCTGGATAGTGCCAGAGTTATCCTAGTTGACAGGCTCGTTGTATCTGATTCATGTAAAAAAAAAATGACTTCGCTGCCTGGGTCTGAATGTTATTACTGAGGGAAGGGACACTCGACCTCGTAAAGGAAAACAAATCACACTTTTCTTTTTAAGGAAATGTAGCCTGAGGGTGCCAAACTAATTAAGGTACCACTAGCCAGCAAGTGCAGGAAGAGGGAACTACGCAATGTTAACAGTTTGTGCTGTTTAAAATCCATGGTCTTTAAGCCTGAAACAGTATACGCAATACCACTATAATCTTTAGCTTCTTCCTTTCACAGCCCCTGTGTTATAAATGAAGTACAGGGTATGGAAGCTGTAATGGAATCAAGCATGTCACACTGCCTAGCCTGGCCCCTCCCCTTCCCTGTAGTCACACTGCCTAGCCTGGCCCCTCTCCTTCCCTGTAGTCACACTGCCTAGCCTGGCCCCTCTCCTTCCCTGTAGTCACACTGCCTAGCCTGGCCCCTCTCCTTCCCTGTAGTCACACTGCCTAGCCTGGCCCCTCTCCTTCCCTGTAGTCACACTGCCTAGCCTGGCCCCTCTCCTTCCCTGTAGTCACACTGCCTAGCCTGGCCCCTCTCCTTCCCTGTAGTCACACTGCCTAGCCTGGCCCCTCTCCTTCCCTGTAGTCACACTGCCTAGCCTGGCCCTCTCCTTCCCTGTAGTCACACTGCCTAGCCTGGCCCCTCTCCTTCCCTGTAGTCACACTGCCTAGCCTGGCCCCTCTCCTTCCCTGTAGTCACACTGCCTAGCCTGGCCCCTCTCCATCCCTGTAGTCACACTGCCTAGCCTGCTGCAGGAGGAGTAGAGGATGTGTTTATGATCCACTCTCCCAGACATGAAATATGATCCCTTCTTTCTGTCCTCCCCTCCATCCCTCCATCCCTCCCTCCATCCTGCATTAGGAAGCAGTTTAGCAGCCTAGAAGAGGGAGTGAGATCAAAAGACTCACCATAAATGACCAGTCTCCATCAAGGCTGCCCTAGCTAATGGAAGACTGAACTGAGAGAGGGGAAGGGGTTGG